>NC_064671.1:67491722-67764222 GCF_943734685.1 Anopheles coluzzii | reverse complement strand
TCCGTCCTGTTGGAGAAACATACAGGGTATTTCTGTTGTAGTTCCAGTTTATAGCGTTCGTATGGGCTTTATGTTACCAGCTTTTTTTAAATAACATATAAGAATGCATAAGGAGACTTGAATGTCAGTTGTAGTTATGAACAAATAAAACTTAATCAAATCAAAAGTCTAAATCCATTCCCACTTCAAAATAACTTCGAAAAATGCGACCTTGAACCAACATGGTTTTTGATGGTTAAATTTCGCATATAAAAAGCCCCCAGAGTACATGTCTCTGAAATAAGAGCATACATCAATAATTATGATTAATCAAGGCTTTGCCGAATCTTTGTTGCAACAGCATACACAAAAGAAACACAGAACCATCATTTCGCAACCACCACCATCATTCTTGTGAAGGGCGGCATCAGCAACGAAATAAAGCCAAACTGCATACATCCTGTGCTGTGGAATGATTGTGTCCAATGATGAGGGTTTTGTCTGATGTGTCTGGGAGCCTCTTTTTGAGCGTTCTGAAATCGTCCAAAAGAGGACACATAAAAAAAATGATTCTTCTTCTTACGTTGCCAGTGTTGCTTTCCATGTTACAACTTGAGGAAGTAGATAAGACAGATTGGCAAGAGACCATCAAACATAAGCGAATCCCGTCCCGTGTTCTGTGATGTTCAATTGACGAATTAATCAAGCATATAACCCTTATAAACAGAGCGCGCCTGCCGAAGAACAACGTGCTATCGCTATTTTCCACGCTATGATGAATGATTGCAGCTTCAGAGTACGAGGTTCTGCCGTGCGCAAGAGATGCGTCACGCAACTCCGCTACACCACCAGGCCAGTCGGATTGGACTGGACTGGTGTTAAATAAAGATCAATTTATTTTAAATTCGTACCACCATCGTTTACGACGACCGTTTTGCAAAAGTTCCACCCCATGGAGTCGCAAACTCCTCTTGAGCCTTATGGTGGTCGGCTCGAAGTAGAGTAAAACTCCAACTCCAGAGACGCAGCGCTACTAAACGGGGTGTCTCTTCTTACCCGGCGTGTGTGTCGGCTCCCGAGGGTCACATGAACGATATGCGTTGTGGTTGGTCGGGGGTAATCAAAGTCAACCGGGTGATCCACATTCGGTGCTGCGCTCGGCCACACCATTGTGCATTGTGCAGAAAACGTGCAGCTCACTCGAGGGGAATGATAGATCATGTCTCCCCTCTCGAAGCTCTCCAAGAGCTCCCCAGAGCCGACACAACACACGCTCACGGAACGGCTAAATTAGCCCGTCAGGTCCCCCGAAGAGGAACCGTGCTTTATTTGTTTGCTTCTTCGGACCAATTTAGACTAATTTAAAAATATGAAACAATAATAGCGCTAACTGTAACTGTCCCCGCTGGCTATTCGATCTGGTAGTTCTGGCTGGGTTTCGCGAATGTCTGGTTGTCGTCTTTTTTATTATTATTTTCAACATTGATTCTTTCAGTCGTGCTCATCGTCTGTGTTGCCTTTCCCCTCTTAGCGCTAACATCTTTGTGGTGGATTTGCGTTCGGTCGATGTTCAGGCGTTGTTGACCATTTTACGGTGCCTTGTACGTTATAGATTTTAATTATCCACAATTAGGGCTCTGCCGTCGAGGCGTTTAACGGATTGGGGTTATATGTTTCAAGAGGAGTAGGGGAGGTTTTTGTTGTGGTTGTTACTCTGGTTTTGCTGTTGTATCGACATCTTCGCAACAGGACGTGTTTTTTGGTGAGGCGCCTATGTTTAATGCTTTACTTCATTAGCATTGTTATTTCCGGTGATTTTGGTGGATGTCTGTTAATTGATGTGGCGTGTGTATGTTGCGTATGTAAAAATCGCATGCTAAATGTACATTTTTTCAGATATTTGATGTGTTCATTAACTGCATCTTGTCAACGATGATGATTAAAAGTTTACTCTGGAATTCTGAAGTGCTTCGTGCGATGCATTCTACACTGTAATATGTTTTGAAATGCTTTTTCCTTCTGCTAAACTAATTAACACCAAGGTCTTTAAGCATATTATTATGTCTTATGACTTGCTTGATCAGTGCTACGCTAAATAATTATGACTGAGTGAATTCCGATATTGTTGCCTCCAGAAGACATTGTTGGCTCTGGAAAAGAAAATCGATGAGGAAACAATAAAATGAATTGTATTGAGTTTTTCAGAAAGTAACAATTTTGAGAAATGAAGAAGATGAAGTAAACTAAAATTGTTACAGAATTCTGGTTGTGTAACATTCTTAAATTTGATAGAACAATCTATTGAAAAGATGAAGGAATAGGATGCCTCCCTACTGCTCTAATGGGTACATTGGTCAATATTAATATACCGTTAAATTACCCATAAATAACCCTTAATAGTTATCTTCAAATTTGCGGTAAATATTAGGTAATTTAAGCCCAATCTGCCAGGCTGTTGGAGTGATTTTGACAGATAGAGTGGTCTATCATACCTAGCAATGTTCAACGGCTTAAGTAAGATGTCTTTCTTAGCACTTAAGTAAGCCTAATTGATGACTCTCACTCTCAACGGATTTGACATAAGGTTAAATTACATCTACTACGTACGCAAGCTAAATATATATTATGAAAGTTTAAGTACCTTTAGCTCTGCCAGTCAGTATGGCTCCATCCTGATCACACCGGATGACAGTTTAGTCCAGCCCGGAGCAACCGGACAATGGAAAGCAAAACGAACACCCCCTAATCCATATTCGAACGGAATCGAGCAGAACTCGAACTCTAGAATTGGAGATGTACAGTGTAAATCATCCCCATTCATGTGCTGTGCCGAAACGGTAACAGAAATCGCCGGCAGCCAGCCTGCATGGGAATGAATAATGCTGAATACGTGAGCGAACAAACATCGCGACAAACTTCAAACGCGCGAGTGTTTCCAGCTGCGCTTAGATTAGAACCCCTGCGAGTTGGAATGAGGGGAAAGGGTGTATGGGTCCAACGGGGGGTTGTTCGGATCGACCGGATCTCCAGCTAGGCGCGAATTAATTCCAACCGGTACACACACAGAGAGACACAAAGCGACAAGGCGCAATGGGTACGAAGATGCCCGTTCTGAATGTATAAGTGATAATTTACAAGGAGAGCCTCCCTGTATGTTTTACCATTAATGATTTTACCTTCGCTCACCCTCCCCCACCCCCTTTACCTCCACTGGAGTTTGTCGGAGATCATTGCTGCGTACGTAAAACAAAACAAACACGGTCGTGGAGGATCCAGCACGCCGCCTGTGTTGGCCAGTCCGTTCTGCTGGCCCCCTCCCTTTGACTGTGTGGAGTCAAGGCGACTCGCGCGTCACATGAATAATGATGTTCGGCAGTAAAGATCGGCCACATATACGCTGAAAGATGCGTGGCACAACGGCAAACCGGCCAAACGAAACAATACTAATCGTCGGCCGCCCGTTCTTCGCTTACAATGCGTCAAAGTGCGACGCACGTGTACACGCGGGACATCGGATGGCAACACAAAAATAGCCTATCCAAGCTGTTAGAAGCCGCGTTCCGGACTGACCTCGAACATTAGA
The DNA here is from genome assembly GCF_943734685.1 of Anopheles coluzzii. Lineage (NCBI taxonomy): Eukaryota > Metazoa > Arthropoda > Insecta > Diptera > Culicidae > Anopheles > Anopheles coluzzii. The sequence continues at coordinate 67,760,660 of NC_064671.1, read as the reverse complement.
TTTGGGTGTCATACGCGCGTGGCAGCCTCGTGTGGTGCCGAGTTGTGCTCTAGAGCTCACATTTCGGAGGGCCTTGCTCCGCTATCTAGCCGATTCGATACACGCCGCCGTTCCACCGTTCCGGAGCCCGGGTTCCTTCGTTCCTTCGGGCCGTTCGAAAGGTCGCCGGGGTCTTTTCGCTGGGTAGCGTCGTGTTTGGACAAGTTGACGGTTGTGTTTCGTTTCTGCTGGGTTGTGCGAAAAAGGGAAAAAAGCGTTAAACCTGTTCAAACACAGGTCCCCCTCCCCACCTCCTCCGAAATCGATCGAGAAGAAGGTGATGAGACGCGGATCGGGTCGTTTATCGGGTTGAGTTTGGTTAGGCTCTCAGGGTCTCTTCTCCAGCGGTTTGTGTTGGAGCGAAGGTTGTTGACGAACCGAGCTAGAGAGGGAAGGAAAAACCCATCGTGCCGACACCGGTCGAAGATATTGGAATCCTGGGACGCAAATTGTGCAAACATTAAGGCCAGTATTTACCGCAACGAATGCATAATATAGTGCCGTGTTAATAAAGCTCCGGCCTTATCATATCGACAAACGACGTACGCAATATATATTTAAAAAAAAAAAGGCCAGTCGGGTCAACCAATACAAACTGGCAGCTCTACCCAGTGGGTAAGCCTCTCTCGGACAGGAAGTGCGTCGTCAACAGAAAATGGGCTATTTGGTGTGCCCGCTGGACACATATGGTTGCACAGCAGTGTTGTCGCGGGGCAAGAACGCGAGCCCAAGAAGAGTTGGCTCTGTTTGGTTAGGTGTGTTTTCGTATATTTAGATTTGTGCGTTTCGGGAGGTTTTGTGATACTATTTGGCTCTGAACTATGGGTGGGACGGGGCAGGCTGGAGATAAATTTGTTCAACTGGGGTAAAAAATACCAACCAAGGCGAAGGACAGAACGAATGAAATTTTTAAAGAACGTAGAAAAGGATGAATTACTATAAGTTTTACAAAGTGCCATGCAAACACACGACAATCATATCTAAACAGACGATAAATGTATCTATGAAGATAAATACTGTTATGATGGTGATATCATCTCAAAGCAATTTATTCATTAGACAGCTTTAGAACACAATCATTCTGTACTTTGCCATCCTCTTAATACTTCTACATTCTCGTTATTTTGCCTGATGGTTTTGTTTACTTTTGTTTTCTTACTATTTTTCCATGACGCGGAAGAGACGAAAAGATGTATCTAAATCCGGTTCGAAGGACCATTTATTTATTGATTAAAGTATATGATTTTCTACTTGTTTCGTGTGCGTTAAGTATTTAGTGATGACAACTAATACTAAACCAGGGCCTAAAAACAGTTCATAATGTGTAATTTAGACATATCAATAGATAATTAATATCTTGCAGATTTCAAGATGAGAATTCAAGTCTGTTCAGATAAGAATTCAAGAAGATGTTGTAAGATGAGGACCAATACAATGAAAATGGATGGCCTTTATGACATATATGACTTTCGCACAATTTTATGAATTTTAAATCTTCAAAAGTCTGCTGCTTGTTTCTTCAAATATAAAATCTTCTTGTGTTACAGAGATAATCCATTTATATCCATTTAAATCCTTTTATTACAATGAAGAGAGATAACAACAGTTATTCGGACTAACCATTGGACATTTTAGATCGTTTTCCTGGAATTTTCTCTTGATGCTCTCCTACCACTCCTTATCACTTTAACAGAAGGTCCACCCGTTCCATTTAACATAATTTTCATCGTGGAAAGCTCCCGCTCGCTCTAAAAAAAAAGGCAAAAACGACCGTTTTGGCAGCAAAACTGTCCTTTCCCCCTCCCATAACCTATTCACCTATTCGATTCCCATGCAGACAACAAATAAATGATATTTATATCACCCGTCTCTCTGGTCGTCTGGGTGCGTTTTTTTTTTGGCAAATGTCTGCGCCATCAATAATTAGAGCGTGACCACAAAACCGCAGTTGCTGGCGCTCTTTGGTGGGCTTTCACTTTCACCTCTTCCCATTTCAGTGAGTATTTAACTTTAATGTGTGTCTGTGTGCTTGTCTTTTTTTTTTTGGTCAGGCACTTTTTATGACCTTTTCGTAACCATCCGTCCCAGGCCAGGAGGGTCTGACCTGTGAGTTGGTTCGGGTAGTGTAGTGTTTGTAGTATTTCCATTGTTTCATATGATCTTTTTTTGTTGTTCTCTCGCTTTGCTTTCCGTTGGCAGGTTTTGGTGCGATCACTAGAGTTATGCGACCATGGGGAGGATGCAAAGATCAAGCCGAAAGATGCATTTTTAAAGTCCCCATAGTGCGGCAGTAGTGCAGTTCGTCCACGGGGGGAAATGCGTTGCATTCGTTACGGTGAATGACCGTACACTACTAGGAAGTTTTCTTTGGGAAACAGCACCGCAAGTAGTACATTTAAAATCACTCATAAGTAAGCATTAGAAAAGGGGGGTTTTACATTGTGTTCGCGAGTCCAGCACGGACAAACTTGCATAATGATGAGATTTAATACCATCTGGACTGCTATTTAACCGTACTTGTTAAAGACGCCTTTCCTGCGCTATGAAAATCCAAAGACATTGAGTTTTTTTCCATGCACAAGATGCGACTTTAGATGTGAAGATAAACGCCAAGACTGCGGCGCTTAAGTTTCCTCCGCAACGGTGTGATTTAATGAGCATTCGTCGCCTTTTTCTCGTTTGCATTCGAAACCAAGTTGTGCAATGTGTGGCTGTGTGTGCAGCCTCCTCCTCACCAGGGTCAGAAGAAAGCTTCCCAAGACGCACCAGCTTCACCATGGACATCGGTGGAAGGTGTGAAAGGTAAACTACAATGGCCAGCGCAGTGCGCTTGTTTAGCCACCGTACCGAGGGTTGAACCGTTGATTTTGCGTTTCGATTCGGCATGCCCTGACACCCCTTACCTACAGCCTAGCCACGGACAAACGGCTTCTAGCTTTTGCTCCGATTCCGATCTCCAACGGCGGCAGCGGCAACATGTCGAGCGATGAAATAATGGCCGAGGAAAAGGCCGTTTGCACGAAAGTCCGCATCCATTGCGTCACATCACGATCAGGGTCCAACGTTACAACGTACCTCGATCCGTGCGTGTGTGTGCACACGCTGAAGCAACGAAAGTGAAAATTGAAGAAGCAAAGAGAGGCGCGCAGGCGAGGGTAAAATATTTGACCAAAGCTGGTAAAGCTTGTGTGGAAAACATTGCACCGACTTCCACCTCGCTGACCTGCGCTGCTGGGGCTGCCGGAGAGACGGACCAGCGTGTGCGGACCAGCTGCCCGAGTGTGTGTGTATGGCGTAATCCGGGCCAGCCGTGACGGACACTACACACCGTAGTAACACACTAGACGCGCGAGCCACCCCAGTTTGGCTACGGTTGGTTTTGGTTCTCTTTTTTTCGCTTCTCGATCGCCCCCCGCTTTCAGGCCAGTCTAGTTTGGTAGCTTGCGTGCGTGAGATTTTGGGGTGGAAAACCCGACGTATGGAGAGTTTACGCCCGTTCGGATGGATTCGCTTGATCGGTAGTTATCTCCATTACCCTCGGTAATGTAATAATTCGTCACGCCTTTAAACCTGTTAACGGGAAAGGGCGGGGGAGGGAGTGATGGTGGTGGAACTGGATGTAGTTAAATCTGTTTTTTTTTCTTTGCTTGCGGTTGTCCCCCATTCATCATCCACACATGTCAACATGTATCATATGGCGGATGAGTAAACAGTCGGAGAGTTGTCGGTTTTGGACATGTTTTAACCTTCTAAAAGTTGTTTGGTTTTTTAAGGAAAATCAATTTTATTCTCTTTTTAACAGTTTATGGCAAATAAAATGTGGAGTGTTTAATAAAAATGTATATTTACTGTAACATTGTTTAACTTGTAATTAAAATATATTATTAGATTTCTTAGCATAATATACTTTAACTTATAATATAAAGATTTTATAAACCCGTCATATCAATTGGGCTACTCCTGATGGAAAAGACTATATCCAACGAAATTCTTAAGAACCAAAACGTTACAGATACCCACAATGCCATTGGGACTACTGACCTCTAAAACCGAATGATGTAGACCTTTGTCACGCTTATAGGGCCACATCATCATGGACTGGGTTGGACAAAATCGAACCGAAAACGAATTCACCCGGGATAAGGTGCCCTCTAGTGTTGCGTAAATCTGAATCAGATTCATGAATCCGAATGAATCTTATAAATGATTCAATTAATCTGAATATCGGTTGCAAAGATTCATGAATTTCCAAAGATTTTTGACTCTCCAAAGATTCATGAATCTCGAAAGATTCACGAATCTCTAGGAATTCATTTATTTCAAGTAATTCATAAATCTCCATGGATTCATAGGGCTTGAGCTTTTCATTCTTCTTCTTCTTGGTGTAACAACCTACGTGATTTTGCCAACCTATAAGGTAAATGTACCAATAGTGGTGCAATTTGTAGTGGTATCGATGTGTTTTAATGGATTTAAAGCGTCAGGAAGGACAATTTCTGAATATTTTAACACATAGCAATTGGAATATGTTTTATCTACGCAATCACAACCATTTTTATCATGAAATACATCAAATTTACGAAAAAATACATATTTTTGTGACTGCTTCGTTGTACCTATAATGGTGGTATGGTTCCTATAGTCGTCTTATTGTGTTCCTATAGTGGTGGTAAACAAAGATGCATAAAAAACGGTGTATAATATCAATGAAACTTAGTTTCGAAGTTGGTTTCGTATGAATAGCAAGGATTACTGCCATAATATAGGTTTCTTGCGTAATTTGATCGTAAAAAAATGTATAAATTTGGTTGATGAAAATATCGACTAAAGTACTGCATCACACCTGTCGTCAACCAACACCCGGAATAGTGTGCTTGATTTGAAGTCAATTTTCCATTCAGCATTATGAGCGAATTTTGGCCTGTTTTTGGTAAATTACCTACATAAAACTTATTTTTGTTGCTTATTTTAATGAAAACAGTACGACATGTCAAAAATGTCGTCGAAAAAATTTAAAATGACCTGTTTTTATTGATTGTATAACTAAGACCACTATAAGAACATGCCTGTTTTGTGTACCTATAATGGCACTATGGTAAAAAACACTTAAAAATGCATAAATATGGTCAAAAGGCAAATAATTTTAGTAAAACAATAACATTTCATAACAGTTATGTTGAATAACTAGTAATTGCGTGGTTATGTGGTCATTTAGAACGTTAACAGAAAAATGAGTTTCGTTATGAAATCCTAAGGATTTTGGAAAAATGTTGACACATTTCACAAAATAATGGATTTTTCGGTCACTAAGTAACGGAATGGCCCCATTTAACTTTTAAACCCTTCGTAAAAGGCTAAAGAACATTTCACACTAACGTAAATAACTTAATTACTTGTAATTTTACGTATGAACCGCATATTAGTGCAATACCACCACTATTGGTACTACCACCACTATAGGTACATTTACCCTACAGGCTTTCGAGACTTCTTGGCACATACTACGCAGCCAGGTAGTTTGTTTTGCTACGGGGAGACAGTCCATGCGAGCCTTGAACCCACGGTTAGGTGGGATCGCGCAAATTCAATATCCTCTGTATTCAATATTCTCTAAATATACATCTCTAACGATTCATGAATCCCTGGAGCTATATGAATTTTGATGAATTTATGAATATTATAGATTAATGAATCGTTGAAAATTCATAATTCATTCGAGATTCATGTATTCTTGGAGATTCATAATTCAATCAAGATTCATAAATCCTTGAAGAGTCGATTGGAGATTCAAATAACTCATCACTGAAGATTCATTTTAATGAATCTCAACAAAAGATTCATTAATCCCAACACTAGTGCTCTCACATGGATCAGGGAAGGAAATGTCTCCCAGCCAATAAGGATTGTAACGCCTTGAATTGTAATTTTATACCCCTAAGCAATACGGCCTTTTTGGGCCGTTCCTTCTAAATATTAAAACATTACTTAGCAACAGCTCAAAAATAGTAAAAATACTTTAGAAAAGACTGACGTTGACGTCGACGTACATAGCACTGGAGCTCACCATATTATGTTAATATTTTGTACTTAACGACGACACCAATTAAAAATGAAAATCCGTTTAGCTGGACTAGCTTATGCATTGTGTAGGATTTTCAGTTTTATTTAATAATTATTACTTAATTAATTTAAGCTAATCGACTTATTCATTAAATTCCGGAAATTGTATGGGTAGTTAAAAACATGTTAATGTTTCATATTCTAACAGGCGAATGTCCACGATTAGGTTCAAAACCTTTTAAGCTCTACTCACAACATGAATAATCGAATGCACATAGTTTAACATCTTTAATTGTCTTGCACCTCCTAAAATGAACGGAAAAAAGGGTTTGTTTATGTTTATGTTTATGTTTCATTTAAGCACCTAAAGATTCTTCCTGAGTAATCTAAGCTAAGAATTAACAAAAACTTTGAAAACATATATAATTTTTTCTTCAATTCTTCAAACAATATTCTTTAATTCAATAAGGGACACAATGTAAAAATATGTACAAAGATGTATCAAATTGAAAATGATTACTCACGCCAACCCGTCTTGCCTAGTTAAGAAAAGATATTAAAACGGGGAGTTAATTAAATGGAAGCTCTCTGTTTTTGGTTTCCACCGCATTGCTTCTACCACCGCAAGTGTTGGGGAACTTTGCAACTACTACTCGATAGTGCAAACTGTGCATGTGATGAATAATGCCTCAATTAACCAATCAATCAAAATTCATGCTGTTGCCATGACTCTCCTTGCTGTTGCTACTAAGCGCGCTAAGCTTCTCATCAACGCCACGACATCATCTGATGTGGAGAATGGGGAAGTGGGATACGCTTAAATTACACTCCCATTCATTACATGGATGGCGGTGATGGTTGGTTTTGGTGGGAAGTGTTTCGGGATGTTTACTCACCTTTTGGCCACGACACCGCACACTTGTGAGTCATGGAGGATTTATTCGTTCTATTTGTAAGGTGTTTCGCGTGTTGCGTTAGAGTTGCGCATCCGAAAACGCGAAACAAAAAAAACCCCGACTATAAGCAAAACATATCCATTTGCCAGCAAAGGCTATAATTAGGAAGACACGCAAAAATCGCAACACAAAGGCAGCAGTAGCAGCCGGTAGCGTTCCGATCGTAGTACAATTGCAAAAGAAAATTCAACTTCGCGCACAGCACACAAAACCTTACCAAAAGGAAAGCGAAAGTAGTCGTGCTGCAGCAGGAAATAGAGTTCCAGTGGCGTTAGGCGTTGGCGGAGCATTGGAAAAGGAATGAAAGGAAGGAAAAAAACCCGCCGCTGCTGGTGGAAAAAAACGCAAATCGCAAAACTAGCGTGCTGCGATGTTAAGGGCCCAGCCGTGACGCTGCTAACCGTGTCCGTTGTTGTTACGAAATGGGTTTAGTAAGCAATGACCAGTGGGCCTGTGAGTGTGTACATTGTGTGCCGGCGATTGCCGCTTTTAGAACACGTACTCAACAAGGAAGTGTACGGGCCGGTTGCTTTCCGTTTTGTAAACAGTATTTTATGGCTCGCTGCAAAAGGATGATAAGAATTATCGCCTTATACTACCGCCCTTTACTCTGTGTGTCCGGCGTTGATGTCATGAGGAAGTGAAGTACAGGTAGTGTACGTTGTTGTGTTCAATGTGTTTTGTTGTTTTGGTACCGTTCAGTACTTTGGATGGAAAACATGTGATTTTCAAATCAAAGTTATAACAATAGTTTTGTAGAGCTTTTTTCCAACATGTCTGCTACATTTTATGAAATATTTACATTTCCAATAGTGTGTTTTCAAATGTCAGGGAGGCTGTTATTATAAGGTTTCTATGGGTCATTGTAATTTTGGGCAATTTTATGTTAATTAGTCCCAGGTGAAATACTATGAAATTGTAATACAGAACACTGAGCATTGATTTAATAGATTCTGAAGATTGGGTGGAGATTTTATACATTTTCTGGTTTATTGATTTTGGAATGAAAGCGATCAGAAAGCGAAACAAACTGTCTGTCATTATGTAAATCTATTACATTGAGGACTTGATCATAGAGTACAAAACGGATCTCCATTGCAAATGTTTTGGAGACTGTTGTGTTGTTATTATAGGGCTCAGGAGTTGGATCCAAAAAACAACTTATTGAAGAACGACAACTAGATCTGTTTGAACCTACATGATCAGTGATCTGCACACCAGGAAACTGCTCGTTGCTCACTCCAAAGGTCGTTCGATTCTGACAACTTGTACCACAGTTTATTGTGACACCATGGCTTATGCTTTGTTTTTAGAAACACACATATGGTTTTTGCATATCTAGCAGAACAACATCAATGTATGTAGATATAAATTCTATGAATTAACACCACGTGTCCTTTTTAAGGTCTCCTTGATTAACAGGTTCATATTTTTAAGTATAGTTTACTGCCTAGTTAATGAGTTCCGAAGGCATCAGTGTAATTCGAATGTACAGGGACGTTGAGTATCGTGATTGGAACTCAAAATAGTATGGGTAGTTTTTTTATAATTTTTGTGTGATTTCATAAATTTTCTTCTTTTTATGTATTCAAGATGTCATTAAAATGGCACTTTATATTGCATTTGGCAATTAAATTCTCAAATAAGTATGTGTTTGGTGAGAATGAACTGTCACACAAAGAAAATCGCATATTGCTAAACCCAAGCAAGTGAAGAACCGTATAGCATTGCAAATAATGGCTTTATTATTATCAAAGAACTATTATAATAGAAGATCACCTCCAGTAGTACCCACTTCATCTAATTTAGATACAGCTTAAATTCTTCCACTCCTCCAATTCTTTTCCCAAACTTCATTCCATAATGACTTAGCTCCTTCTTCTTTTTTTCTCTCCACCACCGTTAACCATCTGTATTGACTGTCAAAACTGTTTGATCACAGTCTGCCCTGCAAAAAAACGCGGAGTTCGATGGCCTCATCTCATGTGCGGCTGGATTAGAACGTGTCCCTGAAACGTCGTATACCGTACTGTTGTACTGTGCGGGTAACACTATTTTTATCTTACACGCGTGCCCCCACGCGCATACCCAGCAGCACACGACGTTCACGCACAAACGGCACTAACCACCGTCAAACGGTTTACCGGTGGGTCTCACAACCGTCACACAAAAGCGTTGTCTCGCCGTTTGGCTCTCTGTGATCAGTGTCCAGTAGCGTAGCGCATGGGATTTCCGTGATTTTACAGGCCCTGGCACCGCACGCTTTACGCTCACTTCAATGGACGGCTCTCCGCCAAGTGTGCGCGTGTGTTTTTGTTCTCCTATCCCCCTGTCCGCTCCACGGTACACGATTGACCTTAACACACTCTTCTGCATTTGGCCGAACCGGAGCCTGGGGTCCAATATGCCAACCGGTGTCGCTCTATGGGAGGGGAGAAGAAGCAAGTAGCAGGTTCGTGGCGCAGAACACCGACACCGGCTGGTTTGGAATAAATATCGTTCATTATTTATCGCCACAGCCGCAGTATCATTTCATAAATTTATTCCACACACACACACACACACACACCATCAAGAGAGCGGCTGTTGAGGAGCGGCGACGGACTTTGTGGGTTGAGGTTTACTGCACACTGGAGCCTCTCGGTGGATGCTTTTCAAGATCCGTCTCGTAGCATCTGCTTTACGATCTGCTGTGAGTGAGCTCTACGTCTGTTGTTTGTTGCAGTAAAGATTTGCTGCTGTCATCGACTGTATGTACAGTGTGTCGCGAGTGCGCAGTGTGAGTTTGAATGATACCCACACCCGCTCGGTGGTTGTGCACCGCAAGTGCAGGAACGTTTCGTGCAAGAGTGTCTGGACCATCGAGACTGGAAAAGGGCCAGAACAACCCTCTCGATTGCTACTTCAAACAAACACACAGGCTTTCGGCAGAACCAGGAAGCGCACCATCCCCGACACCAGAGCCAAACCTGACGTGTACCTCGCGAGGAGCCCTCCCGGAGAAGGTGATTACAAAAGCCACAGAACCGGTTCCATCTGCAACCGGAGGCTGTGTACACCAGGTCCAAGAGGTGCCTCGCCAAGTTTCGGCCAAGATGAAGATAATTGTTTCGAAGAAGATCAACAACAATCGCCCCAAACCCAGACCGAACCGGCGCGTCGATCGCAAACTCTTCCCCCTTAAAGCCTCTCTGAGGCTGGTGGAGCAGGCTTGCTTTTTGGCAGAGATATGTTTCTGATGCGGTTTTTGTTTGTTGCTTCCTTCGTCCACCATTCCTCGTTGTCCGGAGAGGTCTGCTTTGGGGAGTGCTCTATCGTAAGCTTACCGACCCGGGTGCGCTGTTCTTGTGGTTCTTGTGGGGCTCAGTTCTGAAACGTTGCGGCCTAAGTTGAAGGTCATGGTAATGGTGGATAGCGAGATAGCATCCTCGCACAAAATATTAGGGGATGTATTATGGACGAACCAAAGATGCAGGCCCACAATTACTGGAGCTTAAGGTGAGTTGCGAAAGGTTTGGATGTGGTGGGGTCTTCGAAGATTCGATTGAATCGATTACGATTATTACGTCGCTGGGTTAGGGCCCCAATGATAAATCGGCCAGAAATTAAGCCACAGCACAGGATCAGTCGCTTTTTTTGGGGCCAGATCGTAACGTTAGCTCATCCGGTTCATATTTTGCCAACGAAATCAGATTAAAGATCATTGTAAATTGCAATACTTCAGGGGTTTTGTTGTGTCCCTCACTCCGCTGCACCTGGATACACGATCTAGCGATACTGAACTCAAGATTACGCACAATCAGCCTGCTAATGATGATTCAACGAGTACAGTCACATAACTTCATCATTATTATTGCAGATATACTGATCACTCACAATACGCAACCGCCCTTAGGGAGGGATCGCTTTTTTTAATATAAGCCCAGATCGTAAGCCATCATATTTCCTCCATCAGCAGCAGCTAGTCGGCGTGCTTTACCGTACAAGGCGCAGGAGAGGTCGGTTCTAGCCGGAGGCACCGACTGTATCGTGACTATTCAATTAGGTGGTGATAAAATGAGGAAATCGCATGTCTGCTGAATGAGTTCCTCATCATTTCATGGCCCACATCTTCGCGCGTCAAGCCGCTTCCCCTCTCTTCGCAAAAGCTGTGTTCCCGAGTCGTGTTCTATTCTTGTGCCTACCACAGATTCACCTGCGGGGTAGTTTGAACATGGGTTTTTTGTAATTTATTTTTTTTTTGCTCCTAGCTCCACAACACATCCAGCGAGCCCGGTTCTTCTCCTTCCGCCACAGTTGCTGTGCGCGTCTAGGTCTTACCGTAGCGGCTATTCAAACTGCCATAATGGCGAATGATTTATGGTATCAGGTTTTATTCTGGTACACACACACAAACACACAAATCCTAGTCGTTCTTTTCGTGCCCCCGCACATTGCACGTTCTCTATTCGCACGTCTGAAGCGCCGGCGGAAATAAACGTTTAGGTACTTGAGGTGTTTCGTTTTTTGGTATTGCAAACCATGTTCGCCTAATTAGATTCTCTCCCGAAAAAGCTGTTCGCTTTGTGTGTTGCTACACGGTGTCTTCCTTTTTTGCTGTACTTGCTTTTCCATCAGCATCAACAAGTGCTTAAACGAACCATTTGAAATTGGTTGAGGTGTATGCAATCATGCATTCTATTGAAATATTGTTTTCTAAAACTGTGCTGCTTTTTTGCAGGTAATAATGTCTGTATGGCTTGAAGAGGGACTATAATAGAGGACATGTTTTTTGTTTGAATATCATGACCGATTGTGGTAATCGATCCATAGTTTTCTTGCGTAAACTTCGCAGTTGAAAATTTCTTCTTAGTTCTATCCTTAGATTATGAAAGGTTGTCTCAAAACTCCTGAACTCTGCTTTCGTCTTCTATTTTATGTTTCCTACACACACACACATGTTATTAACTACAAGATCCTGACTATCAGTACCGGGCTAGATTAATAATAGTACATTAGTTTAATTATGAAGTTCGATCATTTTTATCTACAATCAACTGAAATGTGATCCTCAGTTCTTAATCGAAACTACTAGCTTTTCACTCAGTTCCTGTTCAGATATCTATCATTGTCTTCCTATTTTTATTTGTATGCCAATGTCGTTATTTTGTCGACACCTGGTAATAGTTCCAATCTCCTTCCCTGTCTCTAATCTCGAGCCACCATCTTGCTATTTCACACTATGAGAATAGTCTCTCCGTTCATGTTTCCTTTCTTTTTCGCAATACATGTGTCGTCAGGTCAGATATTTGTTAGATCAATTCTCACTATGTATCTTGCTAAGTTTCAGTCTAGATTGATTTATCAGTCATTGCTCCGATTACGTCTCCGTTTTGGATTCAATGCTTTATGATAGTTTATTTGAAAAAATAAGTTTGTATAAGAGAAGTCTGTATGGCATATTCAATGATGCTCAGTTGTACATAGGCTGAACAAAGCCGCCATTTGTTGCACTAAAGACATAGCAACTTCAGCATACTTCAAACAAAACAATAAAACTATCATACCGACCCTTAAAATGCCAAAAAAGCGATTTGATACGGTCAAAACTGTTGCTCAACCAAAACGTAAATGTTTTCCCCTTGCACAACACAGAAACATAATTAAGGATACAATAACCAGCAGAGGTGGAAGAATTGATCATAATTCAAACCCGTTTCACACCAGATCGTTCAAACGCTCTCCGCCCCGACCAAAACGGAAAACATTATCCCGACAACCGTTACGGGTTTTAGCGGCGCACGCGTTTCTCGTAAAAACAGCTCGTTAAAATATGTTGCTTCTCCCCGAAAAACCGTAGACACAATTTACGATCGCTCATTAGCTTTGTCCAAAAAATCTCCGATTACACTCCGAATTGGTGGAGTGATGGAGTCGTCGCTGTGCATGATTATTTCGATCGTGCAACGAAAAGCTGCATGATCGGAACGATCTATCGCCCCTGCTCGGCATTGTAAAATCCATCAAACTCAGACTCGGAACTGATAGGACGGGGGGTGGTCTGTTGATGATGGTTAAATTATGAATGCTGCCAGTGTGGCCATGCGGCCAAGTGTCGCCACAGTCGCACGTACTGCTCGCTAACAAGCTAACGCCATAAAACGCATCACGAAACATGTTAACGTCTGTCTGGCGCGATCGCGGAGGGGCTAGGTTCTTTCAAGATCCCTTACGCAGTACGGTCGGTTTGGTTCATTGGCGCAGGGGCAGTGGAGCCCTTTATTGAATCGAACTGTTTGTAGAGTACACACGCTGTGTAATGGCGTCCCTTCGTTATGCGCGAGGTTATGCTGCCGAATGTGAGCGTGTGTGACGACAAAAGCAAACGTGAAGAACACAATCGTGTAATGTACGCAAAGCGGGGTAATGATTTTGTAATAGGCCTCGATTATGTCCTATCCAAGGCCTTTGCCAGTAAGGTGCAAGGGGGAGAGCAAATGGAGTTGAGTTGCAGGTTGATGGTGTACCGTTTCATATCTTTTCGTTGAAGTTTTATGAAACAAACACCCAAAACTGGTACGCTCGAGTGTAATCCATGAATAGTCCAAGCAGTTCTGGTCCAAGGCGTGTTGTAAAATTAATTGCAAGTTTATCTTATAAACGTTAAACAATTTAAATTAAAATTAATGACAAAACGCACTCACACTGGCTGGACAGAACGATTCACCACGCACACACATTTAGCTCGCTGTAAGTACAAGATAATTAATTCTGGGATTAGCCCGCCAGAGTCGCAGTCGCCGCTCATCAAGCCGTACGCTCAATCTTGGAAGGTACTAGAAAGATTACCAAGATGGGGACGGGAACAGCCATCAGCAGGCATAGGAACACAATTTTCTCTCCAACTACAGATAACAGCACAGTTTTGCGGGAAGATGAAAAACTGCCCATTCCGTCGCAAACCGACTGGTGTGCTCTGTTACATTGCTCGCGCCAGCATCAGCGCCGGGATTGATTTAACCTCCCGGTGAGGAGTGTCTCTGGTGGCCTGACAGTACCACAATGACCCGAACCGGTTCTCGTTAGTGATTCATAGCACCGCAAATGACATCGTTAATTAGCGTACCACGCGAAAGGGAAACCACGGCCAGGGCGGGACCCGGAGAATTGAGATTGAGAGCAGAAGAGCAGGCTAGATAGAACCCGACGTCCCGGGTGATGGTGGTGCAGTGTCAGTTCTCCGTTTGTTTATGGTGTTCCGTCCTTCCTCTGGCCTCTTGTTTGCTATTTGCGACCTCGGCGTGTTCACGAGCTCTGGAACAATATGCCCCAGCGATTGTCGTACTTGCAATGCTCCAACGTCTTACTCACTCACTCGCAGAAGTGCATGTAGCAGGGTCCTGATATACCGTAGGCGTTGTGCAAAGTGTGCAACTCTGGATGGGCAAAGGTGTAGTACACACAGCGAGCCAGCGTTCCACTCTTCCCAGTGTGTCGGTGATCATAAATCTTGCCACAATCCGGTGACATTCTTCCCCTTTCCTTTTGCGCGGGTCTGTGCGGGGACGGGGTTGTGGGGGACGCTACAGCCAGCTTGTCGATGCGTTGCGAACGGTGTGGTGTGGTGAGTAGTGCGCTTGATTTCACAGAATTAGTGGCAATTTGCATCTGATTTATTCACACTTACTTGCGGTAATCGAATCAATTATTTTGTTGTTGCCCGCTGACTTCCTCGTGTCGTCGTATCGATGGCAATAGCCGAGCAAAATGAGGTGGTACGGAGATCTAGTTACCCAAGAGTTACACAAATTTAGTGAACAACTGCTACATAAAGTCCATTCAACAAAAAGTGTATTAGGACAATGTTTCTGGGAATTTCATGAACAAATTCGTGTTGGATTGTTTGAAACATCTGAATATCATGATTGATCTTGATTGATGATATAATGATTCAAAATCCCTGAACGGATGAGTAGCACGTAAACTTTTCACTTGAATAGCTAGTAATAGATACCACAGTACTCAGAAGTGCTTCTTCCAAGGTCACCTTCAAATCCGTAGCTTGAAAAGTAGCATTTACATTTTACACATTTGAAGTATGGCTTAGATTATCTTCTTCCCAGATGATCTACTTGTGAAGATCTAAAATCTCTGAACAAATGAGTAGCATATCAGTAGTTAGTTGATCAGTAGACGTAGTAAGTAAAATGCTGTGGTCCTCAGATGATCTTTTTTACCAGTAGATTTAAGACGAACTTTGTCTGAATCTATTTTTGTTTATCTAAAATTCCTGGTCTTTATGAGATGAATATTTTTTTTCAACGAGTTGCATGAGCAGACGTAGTTAGTTAAACATGCGATTTTCTGAAGATATTAGAATCCTTGGACTTATAAATTGCTTAAACATTTTAGAAAGCATAATACACTAGTGTCCTGGATGGCACTTTAAACAGGTAGTACTATTGAAATACTGGACAAAGATAGCTCTAGTTGAAGATATTGGGCAATAACATTGAAATAAGGTGATACTAGCAATTTCTGCATGGTCCTTCCTGTCCATGTATGAGATAAAGACTATTGAAGTTGCATGAATAATTCAAAGTATTGTAATAAATGTTGGTATGTGATATGAACTGACCACAAAGATCCTTCTTACAACCTTGAACATATTAAGGTACATTCTAGGATGACGAGGCTATGAGACTCATTAAAAAAAAACAAAAAACAAAAAGGCACTGATAAGATATTCACCTTCATCCAACATAATACGCCTCTTCTTGTAGTTTGCAGACCTATGAAAAGGTCATGCGTTTAATATCGTTTGTATTATAAAATTACCTGACCGTACAGAACGACCATCGATGCCTGTTATCCTGATCGTGAGCCTGTTACCCTGATCTCTCAACACTTCTTCACATGCCATTCGACTGCACACACCCTGCCATCCCCCAAGCGACAGCCCAACCCGATTTGATCGATTGTTGATCAATACATCATGCGGGCAACTGTTTCGTTTGTCGGTCGGTCTGCAGGCCTCATAAAAATATGTTAAAGTTTCGCACGTTTTGCAAACCAAAAAATGACCGTCTGCAACATTGTTGTTGTGTAAAAGTGGACGACGATCGTCGTCCGCTACTGCGTGAACAGTGCCGCGATTGAACAAAACCGTTCGCAACCGAAACCGCTTGCTCGATCGTTTTGAGATTTTTGAGCAATCAATTTGCACCGCGATTTGCACACATGCCTGCTGCCTTTACCCTGCAGTCTGCCTGCTGTCGCGTTGATCGGAGGCTTCGAAATGGTTTGCAATAAATCAACGCGCGGTTGTTTGCGTCCGGCTAGCGGCCGATTTCATGTAACCGCGGGGCAAATATGAAGCTGTCGAACGTAGAATAAATAGCGCCAATTGATGGTTGGTTGGTGGGTTGGTGTTGCGTTTTTTCGCTGCTAAATGCCACCCAAAATAATGAAGTAACGAGAGAGATAGAGGTAGCGTTTGCATGTGGACAGGATGCATATTGCCGAGTGCAGGAGCCGTAGGAGGACAGAGGAAAGTAGACGCATCAATATGCAACAGCACTCACTGCAGTGCGGGTCGATCGAAACAGTCTCGGGCACGGAAGATGGTTTTAATGGTTACACGACTAAAAGTGAGAAAGAAACCAGTAAGTAGCGGCGAAGAATGCAAAACGTTCGGACGAAAAATGCAAATGCACCAGAACGGTTGGAAGAAAGGTTGTGACGACCACCGTCGTCCCATCCCACCCTATCACCCAAAAAACGCCGCCCAGTATGGCGTTTTATCGATAATTCTGTTTTATCTTGGTTGCTTTATGAATAAATTTACCTCTTCTCACACAATGCCACTCATTCATAGGCATGTTTAACACATGTTTCGTATGAGCCCTTCCTGAGCTGAAGTTTGCGGCTAGCATACGTATGTAGGCACTACTACGAGAGAAGAGGAGATGGCGTATGGCGCAAACGAAACGCAAATGTGCATCACGAAAGGGAAATGCTTTCAATGAATATTAATTTTGTGACAACAACACCGTCGTTGTTGGGGTGTTCTGCTGCTGCTTGATGGGGCAGTGATTGAAGTGTTGAATAGAAGAAAGAGAGAAGAAGGATTTGTTTCTTAATTATGACTACATTAGTGTGATGTTTAAAGCGGGAAGAAGCGATGAGTAATGCTTCAATTATTCGGGCATATTTGTGGTTCAAAGTGTTCGAAAGCTGTACGATGCTTCTGCAAGACTTTCGACATGATTTTTATTGCAGCCGTTTATAGTTTGTTATTATAGAACGAATTTGTTTTTATCTATTTGTGAGAATTACACGAAACAAGCACAAAAATAATCTAAAAGTTATTTCCAGACTTTTTCCAGATCTTATCGTATTTTCGTATATTTAGGAGTCGTTCCTTTTAATTATAACATCTTGAGATTCTTATAGTAGCTTAGAACTCAAACGGAGGACGAAACCACCTGTCCGTTTGATATTTTAGGCTCAGGTGGATATTCTGAAGTCTGGAGAACTATTTGACTTTTGAGACAAGATAAGAGCTAGCTCGTACACCTTAGTATGGCACAGGGCTAGGATCTAAAATTACCTCCGTCTATTAATAGTGATAATATGAAGTAAAGTTAAGGCATAAAGGTGTTCGGAAGTATATCAGATCACACATATGGGAGTAAGCAAACTAAACTCCAAACTGAACCAAACTGAAGATCGAAAAGGAACTTGTTTTTTTTTTTATAGGTTTTTTGTTTGGTAATGGGGCCCTTTCCGTTTGAAGCTCGTAGGCTGAAATTTCAGCCTGTCAGCTATTTCCATTGTATAGCAGTTTTCGAGCAGCTATCTAAGTGAGTACAATATACAGGTGGGTTTATCCCAAGGTGTATGAATTTAGAAGGCTGATTTTTATCGCTTCTGCTTCTGAATGAAGATTGTAAGGGTGTTTTCAGTATTCGTCAAGCCTCCAGAAAGCTTGTTTGAGAAAAAGTGTTCACCCGTTCTGCCAAAAAGTGATGTTCAAAATTGGTTTTGAAAAAATGCTATGAGACCACCTGGACTACATACACTTTGATTCCAGATTCCACCACGTGATCTCTTTAATGCACCTTGGGATAAATGTAAACAACACCGTGTTTTCGTGCAGCTACTCGAATCTAATTCTAGCTTTTAGGCTAAAATTTTCTAGACTGAAAATCGCAGGCTAGTTTTTTGTGTGGTTTTGTATGGATTGTTTACATGATTTCAGCCTCCAACTGTCAAACTCCATACAAAAAACTAACTAGAATCGTGAAGGCCCCCAATATCAGAAGAAACTGGAACTGTGAAAGGTAATATACTTCAAGAGTGGTCCAGATCATTTAGTATAGATTGATTGTGACTGGTAGAGACGTATCCTCTTCTTTTTTTATACAACAACCGTTGCCGGTCAAGGCCTGCCTGTAAGCACTAGTGAAGTGAACTTGGCTTCCATTGACTTATTGTTACCATAATCCCACGAATGGGGGCACGGTCTATTTGAGGCTTGAATCCATGACAGGCATGTTGTTAAGTCGTACGAGTTGACGAGTGTACCACCAGATCTGCTTTGAGATTTATGCTGGACGCCAATTCTAGAGCTAAGGTCTATCAATATTTATTTATTGGACATCGATTAAATCTTTGTTTCAATGCTACCCAATCCCAAAGAGTGAAATACCTATTTTAAGCGATTATCAACGATTTTCTTGATACGGGGTTGAAGAATGTCTATCGAATTAAGATTGAAAAATGTACAATACTGATTCTATAAGGGCAGTTGTGGTAAACAATCAGTGAAAGCCTAAAAAATGTTTGAACCATTAAATTATGTCAATTATTGAAGTCCCTGAACTCGGTTGTCGTGTCAAAGCTTCTGGATGAATGTCAAAGCACCTGGAAGTACCTTAACGGTTGTAATCTTTTGTAGTAATACATTTAGAATACATTTTTTTAAACTTTAATAAAGTAGGTAAAAAGTAAAACGAAAATGAAAATTATAAAAAAGAGGTGACTCATAATGGAAATGCATTAAGCCAGACTACAGTAGTGCAAAAGATTTAACAGCAAAAAAACAAATAGCAAACCGTGCACTGTTGCGGATTTTCGCTTTCGCCCAGCGTGCGCGCGCTCGCTCGGTAATGCGCCTATTTCCCTTCATCAATCTTTCATTCCGATCAAATCCATAATGTTGTGCGCCTGCACGTGGTGACGTAAGAGAAAATTCTTGCACAACTGCGTCGGTAGCAGCATAACCACCGTACCAAGCGCGACACAGCAACAGCAACAAAATACAAACATACAGAAACCCCGCGTGCGCGCTCGCGCGCTCACTGCTCTAATGTACCGTTTAAGTCACTTTTAACGCCAGACGAATAGTTGTGTTTTTCTTTCCTACTGCTGCTGCTGCTGCTGTGGTTGTTGATTATCATTTATATTTTGTTCGCTTGCTGACGAAAGACGGCGCACCATCGGAGATAGTTACGAAGTTTTTTTTTGTGCAAGCCGATGTATTTCACGGTTGACGGAACTTATAGGAAGTGTTTTCGTGACTTCAAAACCCGGGCCTAGACGGCGTAAAAGTGCAAGTTACCGCATTTCGATTTTAATGGTAATTTTGTTCGCTATTTTTCACGTAGCGTGTGTGAGGAGAGGTTTAGTTTGCCTCTGTGTGTGTGTGTTTGGCAGTGTTGCTTGTTATTACTTCATTTCTGAATGAACCACCGCGCAAAAGAGCAGCAAAAATTCCAACATCCCATTTTTCTAGAAACATTCTAAATCGCTTTCATTCATTGTTTGGGGAACAAAATAAAAATGAAACTGATTGCTGCCGCCACCACCGCCAAAGTCCCCGCTGCCTACCCCTCCGACTGCTGGTCATATTTTGCTGCTGCTTCGTATATTATTCTCGCATCATTATTGAGTTTCTCGCCAGGTTTTTTTGTGTGTTGCTGTTTAGAACCACATACAATAATGGTGTACGAAAAAAAGGGAGCAACCCGGGGTAGTGTAGCAGCAGCAACAACAACAACAACAAAAAAGCATGAAACATAAATTAGGTGAGTAGATCACTGGAGAAGGCAGTTTTTTTTTATTTGCTGATGTTGTTATGGCGTTCGGCTCGGTAATCCCCTCGGTGTGCAATTTACTTTTATTCACTGTTTGAAATTTCATACTCGCATGCGCGCCCGAGTTTTGACCTTCTCGCATTGCGTCCCGAGGTTTGGTCGGTCGAGGCGGAGCACTTGTGAGCCTATTTCGAGCACCCTGGGCTTGGTTCGGCAAGAATATGGCCATTGTGGATGGGTGTAGAAGCTTCCTGCGTTGTGGGGAGACGGCGCACCGACTGCTTCATGTCTTACGATGGCCAAAATAGTTGCAACTCATTCCGCGAAATTAACCGTCGCCGGGGTGGAGTGGAGAGTGAAGTAGCCAGGTGGAAGAATTAAGCCGTATGAGGGTTAGAATTTCAAAAAAAAGGAATTAGCAAAGTGAGATCTTCCCCTCCCCATCCTCTTCCGGCACAAGTTCTTCCAAAATCGGTTCCAAATACAAGCGTGTGCTGAGCTGACTGGCTGAAGCCGTGATGGATTATGCGATCGTGCATGGTTGATAAGCGCGAAGAATGGAATATTGCTGCTAGAAGTGAGGTGAAGATGATGATGATGGGGGCCATGTGGGGGGTTACAGTGTTTGGGCTGGATTTTTCACGATGATGATGATGACGATGTTCGTGCGGGTTGAAGGTGGTGGTTGGAATTTCGCAACGTACAACGGGGAGCAGCAGTCCCCGGAGTGAATGATTTGGGATGATTTTCTTGAGGGTGACCTTCAACCGCCGCCGACTGACGTCTTCTTGGGCCGATTCCGGCAGCATCCGAGCAATGTGTTTAGATGCGGTTGGATGATGGATGTCTGTGTATGCGTGCTGTGTGTTTGTGAGAGATGGTGCGTATTTTATTGATAATTAAATCAACGTTCGCTCGCGGGGGCTTTGGTTTGTTTGTTTAGTTTGTAATCATCTGGCAAGTGGAGGGTATGATGCACGTGTTGTTCCGGTTTAGCACACTGATAGTAGGCTATTCGAGAAAGAATTTTGCAACCTTACAGTATGATTTATTGAATTTCAACATGTCAGAAACATTGTTATTGCGAAAACTTAGTGTGATTGTAGCAGTGTGTCTAATGTAGAAATGATGATGATGATTGTTTTTGATGAATAATGCCATTCAAGAAATATCAGCTTTGTTGTAATGTTCGTGTTAAGACTGTTATAGCTATAGTTAGATGTAGTTACAGTTAAAAGTTTTCTCCTTTCTTGTTCTTATGAAGTGTCCAAGCTATTTTGATTGCATGAGACAATTCTAGCTATTTTGATTGCATGAGACAATTCTCATCATCGTTGTTATCAACGATATGCAAAATGTAGTTAGCAAACAACCTATAGCAAACAAAATATAGATAGGCATTACCGGACTAACTCCTGCTCGTTCTGAAAATCGCAGACTATTAAAGAGATGAGAGCCTCCTGGAGCTATTGAAACTATTTCTTGCTGCAGCATTGCCTAAGCCGCTGCTACTCTACCTTATCCCTAGCATGAAGAAATCTTGGCATACAGCTCCGCAAATCTCTTTTCATTTTAGAATTACACTATATTGTTTATATATAAGTTTACTGAACTTATTTGCGATTTAACTAGCGTCTAATGCTTTTGCAGTGTTACAACAACATATTATTATTCTTGCACAGTCTTCAAGCATCACTTCAACGAAATTAGGTTCGAAAAAAAGTGTCTTAACAGGATTATGGACCTGTTATATTCACGAATGATCATAACACAAGATTTGGTCTTAGTAGATACGATATGAAGATGTTCTCGATACGTTGATAGAGCCTCAGACAAGACCAGATGAGATTATACTAATCAGATAAGGTTATAAATAATTTGTCAGGTTTCGACTTGGTAGGATGTGAGAAACTGAACTCCAAAAAGATTTTTTTTATCAAAAATGTGTCAATGCAAGTCAAGTGGAACTTCCGTCAAACCAATTTAAGTAATAAAAACTTTCTAAAGTAAACTCAATCTCATGTTAGAAACATATACAATGTAAGATTTTAAATCTACGTATTTTGCATATCTAAAGTATTACTCATAAGTTTGAAACAGACACACTCACTGCATAAGAACTCCACTTTAATTCACCTGCTCTTTTATTCTGATCTTAGTCCTCGACCTTTATCTATTAAAGGCAGAACGATAGCTTTTAACTATTGTCATCACATTCCTTTTCTAGAATCTAAACACCTAAACAACCT
The DNA here is from genome assembly GCF_943734685.1 of Anopheles coluzzii. Lineage (NCBI taxonomy): Eukaryota > Metazoa > Arthropoda > Insecta > Diptera > Culicidae > Anopheles > Anopheles coluzzii. The sequence continues at coordinate 67,738,277 of NC_064671.1, read as the reverse complement.
CTCTCGGATCGTAGAACATTGAAATTTGCTTCAAATAAAAAACGACTCATTAAACCCCCCTTTATAAGGCATGAGAAGTGCTGTAAGAAACAAAAGGAAAAAAAACCCCTAATGACTCAACATGTCAAATTAATACCCTGATTAAGATGACCAGTGTCATCGTGTTTATCGTTCGTAAAAAAAAGACAACAACTGGCACACGCAGTACACAGACTCGTGTGTCCAGCATTTTCTCGAGCCAGAAAAAAAACAGTTAATGTATCACCCAGCCCTGTACGATCAGCCCTCTCAGCCCCGGGGGCGCTTTCCCCATCGCGAACCAGGGAATCACCTTGAAGCTGAAGCGAACTAAAGAATCGTATAATGCTGTGCCATAAAAACCAATACACTAAAACGGAGCAGGTGAACACATACAAACATAGACGCATAGGTTTGCACATTGGGGAGTTTGGCGTCGGATTGCGATGATGCGTGAATAAAATATATGATTCTCGCAAATGCTAATGATTTCATGTTCCGGGTGCGCTCTTGCTGTTGCTGTTGACGCTAGAAGAGATCGCTCCGCGGGCTCTAATGCTTTCGGATCGGTTCTTTCCTCATTCCCCAACCGACAACCCCACGGCTCGTACATTTCAGGCTGTTGTGTTTCTGGTTCGGAAGGAAAGGGGGAGGGGAGGAGCTTTGAAATTCTTCCTCGTTAAACAAAATGAGCAAAACGAACGAACCGCCGAAACAACATTACTTCATTTCGGACCGAGAAGCCCCAGAGCCGGCCGCGAACCATTCTTTCCAGCACTTTCCTTCCACGAACATTGGTTCTAGAAGTGTGTGTGTGCGTCTCTTTTTTTGCTGGTTTTGGTAAAAGGTTCAGCACTTCAAGAAGACGACGACCACGACGACGATGCGAACGGTGCTGATGGGTGATATTTTTATCTTCCAACCATTTTTGGGCTCAATTTCGTGCAACCTTCTCCACCGTGGACAGGTTTGCTGTAGTGGGGCGCTTCAGCTTCAGAACATCTTTTGCCGCAGGTTCTTGCGTGCAGGTTCTGCTGCTGCTGATGTGACGACCAGACGGAAAGAAAGAGCTGGATGGTCGCAAACTGCTGGCAAAACCCTTAATGGTATTCACGTGGATCAATGTCCAAAGGTGGGGAGGACACATGCACACGGAGGAGGGGGCCAGAACGCAAGCCGGAAGGCAGGAACACCTTCTCTCGAGGGAGATTTTTTGGAAACATGCCGACAGGTTCTGTGCTGAGTTCAGGGTTTCAGCTGTTTTAGCCATTCTTCGGCGTGTTCTCGCCTTGCTTTGCGAAGATGCAGGAACCAGTTCTCGCTATTTGGACCACCAGCGCCAGTCGATTTTTGAGCGAGTGTGTTTTCGTTCCTCTGTTCAGCGCTTGGACGCTGCATGGAGGCGATATTAATTCCACATGCCCCAGGGTGAGTGCCAGAAAAGGGGGTGTAGCAGGGATGGTAGAATGGAGGTGAAGCGGCCAGCACTAAGCGAATTTTAATGAAATTCTCACGTGCAACGAGTGTGTGCAAAGCCCTTCTCCTACTGGAACCCCTAGGGCCAACCAAACTTTGACAGCGCTACAATAATCGATCAAGCATTTGTTGCAAATCGCAATGCAACAGTTTTACATGGTGTTGCTGTGCAGTGCTAGGGCGTTTGGAAATTTATTTGGCAAGCTAAGCTTTTGGCAAAATCCCTCGTGCCTTAGAACACATAAACTCGTCACCTTTATGTAAATGAATTTTGCCATTGATAAAGCTCAAACCACGTGGGCGTACGGTGTGTGATAAAGGTCGTGCGGAGATGACTCTTAAAATGCTAAACAGTTATAGTTTAATAGACAACACTGTCCCTAGCCCGGGAACGGGTTCCGCAGCAAACGCAAAACCCATAACTTTAACGATACCAATTTGCATTATAATTAATTCTCCTGCCGGAACATCGCCGCAAGCCGATCGCAGAACGCGACTGCATGTGGCGAGCGAAACTGATAGTTGGATGGTAGAAAATGGAAAATCAAGAATGGCAAAACAAAGAACCAACACACCATGATAGATAAATTATAATGGATTTTTTGTGGATTACACCGGGCAGAACCCCCATTACTAGATAGAGGGTACAAATGACCAAGATATTCGCCTGTGGTCTAGATTACGGGACTAATACGCTGGAATACCTGTGCCATAAACATTGTTCGAATTAATTTAGATTAGTTCTTGAGTCGGTGAACATGAGTCAGTCGAGTCCAAGAGATATTGAGGATGAATTAGAATTTATCTTTGCATGTTGCATACAATGTAGTAATGAATTATATGCCAGGAAGAAAGCATTCGTAGAATTGGTTCCATCTTAAAATGAGTGGTTTTAGATTTCTTTTAGATTGTATTTTTCAGACTTCATTCTTCCTATTTGTCACATCCAAGTTGATCGGATAGATCAAAAGACTTTCAGACTTCACACCGAACATATTTGGCAATATGTGTATTCATTATTGAATAGTAACTAATGTTCGTCTCAAGTGCTTTACATAAAATAAATCACTTTACATCCGCCTGATCACGTCACTCAAACAGCAGTTGAATGCAACGGATGGCTTGGAATCGTACGGAAAAATATCGGAATCGTGCCAACCATTTCGAATCAATTAACATTTGATCGATTTTTAGCAGCTTTTTAACAATCAAACATGCACCAATCAATATTAAGAGTCAAGTTTTCTCAGTCAAAAGTTCAATTTTCCATGTTATTTTCTGTTTCACTCTCCATTCGAGTTAGGCAGATTACAAATAAACCTAAAATCTAGACTCGTAGACTAGAGTAGATCACGAGTCACAGTTAAAATTTTGGACGGAAGTGAAAACAAAGAAGAACGAAAAAAACATAAAAAAAGCATGAACTAAAAGACTAACAACTATAATAAAATTTGCTGTTTTTAATATTAATATTGAAGAGTAAAGAACAAATAATATGAAAAGGAAAATGAATTAGGGTAATTAGCCAATTGTTGCATACCGCTCAATTATTGCACAATGCGTATAAATTGTAGTTTTTCTAAATATTCATAAAACATTAATGAAAAGTCGCATTTTTTTCTTAAACATTGAGGATTTCTGCCGCATATTCCACTGTTTTTTTTAAAGAGGACTTTTTCTATTTTTGAAAATATTTCGACTGATTTTGATAAAAACGAATGGATTTCTTAGCTATTCCGCTAAGGATTGTACCTCACAAAATAGGATTTATTTTGCCCTGTGAACTTTATATTTTGATTGAAATGAAACAAATATAGTAAATTCTCACGATTAGGTATCAACAATTTTGACATTTTGTGAAAAAAACTTATTTTAATCCACTGTTTAATGATTGGAGCAAAGAGAGTACTTCGATCCTATTTATTGCACAGACCAAAGCCTCCTGTTTTCATCGTGCTATCATTTTGACAGTTTTTTGTTTACCATTAACGTGCGGAAGCAGGTGCAAGTTCGCTACTTATTTTTGCGGAATTCCGGCTTGAACCAAGGACAAACGTGTAATGTAGGTAATAGCGTTTCGTATTGTCCTAAACACTATTCGATAGAAGAAAAAAAACATCCGTTTCAGGGCTCTTTTTCGTCGGTTTCAGTGTATTGGCAAGTGTGCAATAATTGGATATAAAGTGTGCAGTATTAGAATTTTGAGTTTTTGTGTATGTGCAACAATTGGATTTTTGGATAGGTTTAAAAATCTGCATTTCTTGTCATTTTTCATCATTTTTATCCCTAAAATAAAATATTCATACTATTTTCAAATATATAATGATGTATGCTAGCCTGATAGAACAAGAATATTGTGGTTATAAGCATTTCAAAACTAAGAAATACGTTGGCTGTTTCCTGAAGTGTGCAACAATTGGCAAATAACCCTACATAATAAAAAAATGTTATTAAATATGCATCAATATTTGTTAGACTGAGAAAGAGGATTGAAAGAACGTTATGTTCAGAAACAAATTTTGCAATGCGAATTGCTGAATACCTCCTTTCACCATTTGATAAATTTGATTCCCTATTTAATTTAATATCACCTTCAAGTTTTGCAGGGACTCGATCATTGTACGGCTACGTCGACAGGCTTGTGCTATACCGATTGCACAAAACGTCCTGCTATCAATAGTTAAAGTTAAATGCGTTACATTAACGCAGTATGCTGGTTGATTCCTAAACGCATTTTGATAACAGCTCTCAGAGGTGATTTAGTTTGGTTTGATTTATTGTAGATATTTTGATGTCTAAGCAAATCACTCAATATTGTAGAACATAGCAATAATTTGCAATGAATAGCAATACGATATTTCCTTACATGGTAAAACACGACTAATTTCTCCACATTAGCCTGGGAGTCATCGTTTAAACATTATTATTCATTTTTATTGCTCATCAAGGCTGGTATTTTTTATTGATCAAGAACCGCAAACAAACGAACCATAGTCACCAGCTTAACCATTTGCCGATTAATCATGCGCGCGGTGTTCCATCAATCAACAATCGGCCCGCTCGATTGCAGAATATTAAACGATATTATTTTATTCCGCTCTTTGTGCAATTAAAATTCATAACTCTTCGTCCTCCCCGGGTACGACGCCCAGGTGGGTGGTGGTGGAGTTTTTCTTTCAACATCCACCCCCCTCCCACCTCTCTGCAGTTCACGTGAGAACACACTGAAGGTAACTGAACTTGTGCAAATGCAAAAAATGGCCCCAGCAAAGGAAATAATAAACGTGTACTGGCTGTGTTGCCACTGCGCGAAAGCTTAACCCTTCATTGGCCCACCTCAAAGCGTCACACGAAAGACACGCACACACACACACAGGCGGAGTGTCCACCGTAGTGCAGAAGTGTACAGGTCGATGTGTCGGCGCCCCCGGTTCGACAAGCACGGTCATGTAAGCAAATAAATTAAAATTTGACAGATTTATGATAATCCGATTGCCAAACCGCTTATTTGCCAGTTTATTTCGTGGGTTCTCGTCTCGTTTCCCCGCCGGAAGCCCCGCAGTCGCCTGCAGTGAGTTACTTTACCGATGACAGCAACCACACCGGGCTGAAAGGCTATCGGTCCGCGGGTCCAGGCAAGCAAAAGTCGCACGCGGTGGCGTAATGTGTTCCGTTTCGCACAACAACCATTTTTTATTGTTTGGGGGTAGTTGCTGTTGCTGGCGTGCCACCAACTTGGTGCAAATGCAGACAATGAGCGGAATGGAAGGGCAGGGATACTGTGGACCGAGGTGTAAGATTCCGGAACCGGAATGGATTCTGCAGCTTAGCCAGATGTTGATCGGATCCGTACACTGCGCGCTTTGGAATTTAAATGGGCAACGGCGAGGCAGCCGTAGCGTGCAAATTCATGTGACAGCGCGGTTCAGGCTCTGGGGTAAGAATTTATCGTTTGATGAATGAAGCTCTGGTCTGGCGGAGCGGTCGGGTGTCTCCGGTATTTTTTGCCCCGGTGCGCTGGTGACTGCCGAGAAAGAATGCAATGTTGCATTACCGTGGGATACACCCGGGACAAGCTTTTTTCGATCACGCAATTTAGAGATTGCGAAAGAAGTAATTTGCGTTTAGAGTGTTTCAAGTTATCCGAAAATTGTAAAATTAACAATTGTTTTTAATAAATCAGAAGTTCAGAATCTTTAATTAACCTGACCACGCTAGCTTACAAAGTGTCTAATCCTTAGGAGTGTATTAGAAAAATTGCCCCAAAACAAATAAATGCTCCATTACTCACACGTAAATCGCAAGACACACGACCCTACGATTCCAACCTGTCCGACAGGGGACCTCTCAAACGCCAAGCTCAAGTGACACGACGACGGGAAGACAACGGCACATTGGAAGCGGTTTTACTGTGTACTTATCCCCTGGCCCCGCGGACGTCTGGGGATTGCACCGGGCTTCGGGGAGCTGTGACGTACGTACTTTGTCTGTGTGTAAATGTTGCTTCTGTTTGTACAATTCATCAAGTACTACAACCATTGAACGGGGTAAACGAACGAACTGCACACATTGGAACAAAAAGCTGAAGTGCTTAGTCGAAGAACATGGGGTTGTTTAGGTGTTTCAGTAGAGGTGATAAAGGTTTGTACGAAAAGAAGGATCAGTACAAAAAGATTTGTGGAAAAGTGGAATATCTATTTCAAAATGTTTTATTATCCAACGAGAATATCAAACGAGCAACACTTACCACAAGCAAATGGTTGTATAATTCGTTCGATCAATATTTACCATTGCAGTTATCGGGCTGTGGACATCTGATTTCAGCTCTTTTTTGCAGTGATGGTGGCCTACGTGATCCAAACCTATCACTCCAAACAAACCCACTTCCCTCATCTCAGCACACATCAACAAGCCAAAACAGATAAATCATGTGCCGGGGCCGGAAATGAACGTCCTTCCAAGCAGCGCTTCACCTACATCTGTATGTCTGCTGTTCCTAAAATAAAAACAGAAGTAAAAAAACGGTGATCAAATTGTTCCCTACCCTACCGGGAGAGTGAGAGACTTATCATATCTGTTCTGGTCAGTTATATGATTCGTCATGAGCATGATAACGCTTGTGTTTTGCAATCAGCGGGAGTATAGGCGAAGAGTGAAGCAAAACAATGGCAGCAAACCGTCCAGGGTTAGTATCGCTTTGTAGCCTTCCCGGGACGCAACTAATCTTGTGGTGGTGTGTGGCACATATCGAACCTCGGAAAAGAACGGGAAGTTGTTCCTGGCGAAAGCAGCAAAAACGGTGTCCATATAGTGTTTAATAACAATAGTTTTCATAGGCAATTATAGCCGCACATTCCTTCTACGATGGGCTGCACGGAGTGGGTAGAATTGAATCAGAAGAACAAACCACAAAGCAACGCAATTGCGACAGGTGCGTGGCATCAAGATAACGTGCTTGGGCTTATTAACGTTTGCTTATCGTCGAGCTCACAGATAAACGCACCACCCCTAACGGGGTGGTGGTTGGTAGTGATGATGATTGTGGTGCATACAGCTAGATGCAATGGGTGTGCAATTGAGTGTATGTGTGTGTGTTGCAAAGGGGGCGGAAACGTCTCAACACCAAACGACCGTGCTAATGTGTGTTTTATGACCCAGGAAGCTGTCCAACTTGGCGCACTTGGGCGCACTACAGTGAGCAATGATAAGATTGCATTTTTTGTTTCTCTCAACGCTTCACTAAAGAGGCTTTCATTCATCGAGGCAGCCGAAGTGAACGATTGGCCGATACTGTTGTGGGAAGACAAATGCCGTAATTGGCGCAACATAATGCGCATTATCTGCATATTGTGCCTGAAAGTCTAATGAATCATGCGATAGATCTACACACTACGCAATAGAGATGGGAATAAACGCTCTTTTTAATGAGTTGAATCAGAGTACGAGAGTGATTAAAAGGAATTGAATCTTTCACTCACTATTTTGAGACCCATAAAAAATAATTAACTACTTAAGCTCATTAATTGCTCTTGTAGGATTCAAATCACTCATTTTTAAATAACATTATCACTCTTATACGATTCAACTCACTCATTTTCAGCATGACTAGTGACTCGGTCTTATGGAATTTAAATTAATCAAGCTCTGCACTCACTATCTCACACTTTTGGCTTTGCATAGCACTCACTTTCTGCACCCAATAAGGAGCCATTTTTTTAAATTAAGCTCATTATCATTCCATGAAGACTACTGACTCACAGCCTAGTATAGGATTCAACACACATCAAACTAAGATTGTTTTTTTAGTGTGTTTCTTCCCCTACTAAGAAGTAATACAATTGCTACGACTAAATCGTGAAACAGTTCGCCCTTACACTGTGCGTACATCTCTGCGTGACTTTGTCAGGATGGATGGATCGAAACATTTAAAGAGAATTGTCTAACTTAAACGCCGCTTTATTTCTTAATTGATTAATGTTTGCCATTTTAATGCATGCTTCAAACAAAAGCGGATTTGCCGGAAGTATGGTAATTGAAAAGATATAGCCTTTTTAGGGTCTTTCCTTGTGTTGCAGTATCAGATCTGACATGAATTGATTGATCTTAGCAGATAACAGACTTTTTGAAACGATTCACGTGAAAAGACAAAACATTTTCTATTGCAAAGTCGACTAATAATTGGAGTACAATATATTTGATGATCCTAGTAGCTGCTTAAACATCATCCAACATGATCACTTAAATTATCATTGACCCACACTTCTTTCACTGAATCCACTTAGAAACGACACATTCTTTCTCCTTATCTATAGGAGTGTTTACACTTCTTGCAACGGGCATGTACCATGCCGCAACCCTGTACGATCCAGGATATCGAAATGAAGAGTGGGCCTACAGTCGCTCAGACACGGCAGTTCTTGTAACATTGATGCTCTTCCATATTGCGGCCATCGTAGGATCACTCGCAGGATGGATTCTGATCGAGCGTTACGCCAAAAAACAGATCAACGTAAGCGAGAACTAACTCCGTACACTGACTCTATCCTGATCCGACTTCAATTCCCTCCCGTTCAGTTTGTAACGATGTCCTTCGTGATCGTGGGCTGCACGGTAAGCATCGCAGTGCCGCACAGCCTCATTGCCGTCGCATTTGCCCGCAGCCTGATGGGAGTGGCTCACGGTCTTGCCTACCTACTAGTGCTAGTGCACGGCGGCGAGATAGTGATCAAGGAGCTGCGTGGTGTCATTATGGCGGCGGTAAACTTTTGCGTCATCTCCGGTGCGCTGATCGGTGGCATCGTAAACCCGGTCGACCTGGAAAGCCTTACCGCACACCAGTTTCTGGGCATCATTGGGCTCACCTACATGCTGCTAGCTTTCTTCCTCAACCTGATGCTCTGCTACGAGTCGCCCGTCTTTCTGCTCCAGCGCAATCACGATGCGGAAGCGCTTCGCAGTATGCTGAAACTGCGCAACGAGTCGACCGAGTCGTGGGAAATTCGTAACGAAATGACCGAATTCAAAACCATGCTGTCGGAGGATGCGACTACATCGCGGTCCATCTTTATGGACGGGAATCTTCGCCCACTGGCACTGGTAGCGCTCGGCAAGGTTGCGTCCGTGCTGTCGTTCAACTACGCCGTCAACACGGTCAAAGCGAACGTCATCGATGAGGTGTTGGATAGCAGCGCAACCACCACCACCGATATACGGCTGTCGATTGTCATCCTGATGTCGATAAGGATGGTGGTCGGTATGGGCGCCATGTTCGCGGTCGATGTACTCGGGCGCCGCGCCCTCCAGCTCGTATCGATCTGCTCCACCGGGCTAGTCCTGGTCGCGATGGGTATCGTCTACCTGGCGACGGACTCCATTACGCCCGACATCGGGATGGCACTGTTTGTGGCCTGTGAAGTGGGTGCCTCCCTCGGTCTTACCTTCATCCCGGACGTGCTCTGCTCGGAAGCGTTCAACACGAAGAAGAAGGCGCTATCGATCGCTGTAGTTCAGGTGCTGGAGCAGATACTGCATCTGATCGTGTTTGGCGTCGTGTACTGGTGGAACTTTGCTGTGTACGATCGGTACGGAGTGACGCTGCTAGTGGCCGGGATACCAATGCTGGGCATTGGATATGTGCTTTACCGGAAGCTGCCGGAAACCTCCAAGATGTCGATACGACAGGCGCGTATTGAGTTTTACAAGCGCGAGGGTATCGTGTTTGGTGGTAGCAAGAACTCAGTGGAGGTGCTTTACGACTAGAACGGGACTGGAGACTGGGACTGGTGTTGTACAATAAATTATTGAACTATTTTGTAATTTATTTTTATTCCATATAGCTTTTTATATTTTTATACCATTGTTAACAAGCTCATTCATTTTTACAGGGTTTCACATCGCCATATGACCTGATGAACCCTGTATCTTGAAAGTTGTGAAATTCTTGCGAGTGGTCTTAAAACATTCCTGATTGAAGACCTTCAACAAGGTTCGTGAATTAATGCCACTAAGTAATACTTCTTTGATCCATCGATTAAGCTCCTTTTAAGACGAATTAATCAACTCAGCACTTCATTTCTAGACCATTTCAAATACCATAAATTGTTGAAAACCTCTCCAAAATACACCATTATCAAGCCCACCAGGCCCCAATGTCCAGCGAAATCAATTGAAGCCACCCGCTCCACCGCAAGATTGTCAACCGATCTTATCAACCTCTTACGACGTAATGTAACAACTTTCGCTGACAGTACCAGTTTCTGCGTTATCAGCACCCTTTTCGCTTTCGTTAGCGTTATGTTCGCCATTAGCTATGTACACACGCACAGCTACAAAGACCCGTGTGTTCTCCTGGCCCTTCAGCACCCTGTATTTGGTACGCACTCTCCTGCTCCGCAGCAAAATGCATAAGGTGGACATGGCCGTGGTTGCGTTTCTATTTCCTCCTTCACTAATCACGATCAATCAAGTTGCGCGATGCTCTGAGTGTGCAGTTGTGTGTCGGTGGTGGCTGGCCCTATTACCGACCGCACCGTCGCGATATATTTGTACAACCTAGATTGCCGGATAGTTCGCTCGGTGCAAATATGCCGCACCGAGGTTGAATGGAGTCGCAGGTTGTCAATTTAGAATTATGACACCGGCGCCCCGGCGTGTGTTGGATGGTGTTTGAGCACAGGCGGGCACCATTTACCGCACGAACAGGGTGGACACATGGTAAAGCTTTCCTGTATTGATTGAACGTCTCCCAGTGGAGCCGTAGTGCAACAGATTACAAAGTTAGACGCATGGTTGCAAAGTGGCGAGGTAAACAAACGATTCAATGTGGGTTATTAGTGAGTGCTGCATTTAGACGACTAATGTTTCGTAAGACATCTTCATTGTCTGATTCGATCCTTGACCGCATCGCGTCGATTATTCGGCATTTTCGGGGCTCCAATCACTAACTGCACGATTGCAGGGCAAAGCAACAGACCAGCAAAAACGCTCAATGTATAATTCTATTTAAACAAAAGTTTACATAACCTATAAGGCACCCGTGGCGGGTAACTGTTTGACCTATATGGGTTTTTGTTTTCAGCACACTTCCCTTATAGATAACCTGCACGTTTTTGTGCTCCAATTTCATCAGTCGTTCACTTTTTTTCTGTATCATCTCTTGTTTACAAACAGCCGGCTGCAAAGCGACTTTATAACAACCCCAGACAAGATGAATGGTCATTAATACACGTGCGCGCACGGGTGGAACACTCGTTTGATTAAAAATTAATAGACAGCTTGTGCGCTTGCGACATGAGAATGTGCGACATGAGGACAAAACGAAAAAAAAACACACACACCCGTTTCTAGGTCTCATACCGGACATTCAAATGAACGCATTCTCATAACCAAACAAACAAGCGAGCAAGCAAGCAAAAAAACAAAACAAGTTAATCAATAGATTCCAAATCGACCATAAATGAAGCGGTTTCACGCTTGCCGATACGCTTGTGCCCGGACGGTCATAAATTTCAATTGACCGATTGTTCGATGAATGAGAAGCAGGTTGTCTGGCTGGTTAGTGTGACTATTCCGGTATGTACGCATGTTGTACACCATGACAATGTTTCGGGTTGTGTTTTGGATGCATTCGATGCGCACATCAAAACAACACACCATTCAATGAGGCGCTTCCGTTTGTTGTCGGGTTTAGGAACTTGCCGAAAAAACGAAACTAAGAACTTTTCAACAAGGGACAAATGATTGTTTGTGAGCTGTTTTCTGTGTCGTTTGGTTGGTGTCATTGAGGCATTTTTATTTCTTTTCATGATTAATTACACTCGATGAATGCTTGTCATTGCGTGTAGAGCATGCGTGGAATGGCTAATAAATATTAATAAATAATAAATGTAATATATGTGATAAAAATAATGACCTTCAATATGGTTGTCACTTATACAATAGAATATTCGATAGAAGATGTTGCTTGAATCTAAAATCACGTGAACTGAGCTTTATGGTCGTACCAAAATAGGAATCCCCAACGCTATTGAGCATATTCAATAGATCTTTAAATGTTATCAGTGAGGATTCATCAGCTCCATGTTTATTAATGCAATACAGAATAAGCATTTTCATAGATGTCAGTAACCCGGAGTGGAGTTGTGGATCTACTTCAATTCGAACTTCATAATTCCAGTCCGGTAGAATTTAGAATTATCTGGATGAATTCAGGCGACTTCGTACAACTCTGGACATTTCTGGATACATTTGGATGACTGCTTAAGACTCAAGACTACTCCAACTCATTCTGAGCGACTTCCGACGACTCTGAACTCCTCGAGACGATTCCGGACGACTCTATACTACTCCGGACATTTCTCTCGACTCCAGGTGACTCTGAATGTCTATGTACTACTCTGGATAACTCTGCACGTTTCTGAAATACTCCAGACGACTCCGGACGACTCTGGATGACTTCGAACGAATAGATTCCGGATAGCTCTGGATGACTTCGAACGAATAGGAACGACTCCGGAGAACTCCGTATGATTTCGGACGACGTCCGACGACTCGAGATGGCTGGCTCGGGATAATTTTGAACGACTCTGAAAAACTTCAGACAACTTTGAACGACTCCGAACGACTCGGGACGACTTCGAACTACTCGGGACGACTCTGGATGACCTCGAACAAAAATATTCGGGAAAAATCCGGATGATTTCTAACGAATAGGTTCCAGACGACTTTGGACGATTCCAGATGGCTCCAGTTGGCTTGGGATAACTTTGGACGACTCTGAAAGACGCCAGACGACTCCGGACGACTCCCGACGATTTAAAAGATTCCAAACGACTCTGAAAAACTTCAGACAACTCCAAACGACTCCGGACGACTCCGGACGACTCCGAACGACTCGGGACGACTCCGAACGGCTCGGGACGACTCGGGACGACCCGAACGACTCCGAATGACTCCGGACGATACGGAACGATTTAAGACGATGTTGTCATGTCGTACACTTGTCAACTGTACCGCAGGATTGGCTGTAGCCTGAAAAATTCATTGTAAATAATAACGTGAAATATATGTGTGTAAAATCAGTTAAAAAATAATTTATGTTTCATAAAGGAAGATGGATTGCTAAACTAAAGTTGAACTAAAGTAAAAACAATCAAAACCACCCATTTCTCGGTCAAACTCTTCTATGTTACCATTCGTTTGTATAAAAAGATATCACTAGTTTTGGCTAGGTCATCTCAATTTTCTTAACCAAGCTCTCCATTGCATAAGATTCAACACAGAAAGGTCCACAAAGAACGTAAGAGAATTGATGTTGATGTTTCTTCAAAACAAAAACCAAAATACACACACACAAAACAAGAACAACACTTCCAGTAAAAATTATATCATTTGTATGCGGATAACGATCGACACGAACTTTCGGGGAATTGGCAGCGCACAAGCCAGACGGGAAGCGATGTCTACCAAAAAACGCGAAGTAAGACGACCCACAGCAGCAGCAGCAGCACGAAAAGCCTGAAAGATTGCGTCTGGGCCAGTCTGGTGGCATGTTTTGTTTGCTTCCCTTTTGCGGCACACACCAGACGTGCAAATCATAACCAACATCACCAGCCAGCCACTGCCAGCCACCATATCATGCACTTTAATTGTGTTAACACAAAGAAATGTTAGAACCGTCCAGCGAGTGTGCGTAAAGTCACAAAGCTGACTATAAATTTTGGACTCCTGCGCGGGCAACTTCCTTCCACACATACACGAAAATACGCGCAGAAGCAAAGGGCCTGGTCAGAAGAACGTATCTGATTACCAACCGAACACGCATGCGATTGGATGCACAGTCAGCACAAATGCTGTGTGAGCTTCGTTTTTTTTGTTGGGTGCGTGTGTGGTATCGATTTTGTTTGGTTCGATTTTTTTTTTTTGGCGCTGCTTAAAAATGCAAAAAATGCTCTCACGACGAAGAACAGGTCAGCAATCGTGTTCTTTGTATGAAAACAACTACAACGTTGCACGTTGCGTTTATTTGCAAAAGAGACAGAGAGAGAGAAGGCAAGGGCCAGAGGAAAAGGGCACAAAAACTGGGCATGAATGAACTCGATTGATCGAAAAAAGTCAGAACTTTGTACGACACTGTTGCACTAACTGGTTGCATCGTCGCGCATCAGACGGAACGAATCGCACAAGATTTAAGATGCACGATTAAGTGCATTGAGGAAGTGAACCATCTGGCGGTGAACTACCAACCTAAGAATAAGGCAATGCATGTGCAACGTGATATGCACGCCGCAACAGTTCGTAAACAGTTCGGGTATCGGGAAGTGTGCGTTTACTGTGTGAGTTACTGGTATTATTTATAACACTTTGGCAAATAAAATGCCTTTGTTTATGAAGCACCAACGCTTGCGGCAAAGCAAAGGGGATACATTTCAACACAAAGTACCTATTTTTTTCTTGTGTGCTGCTTCTCTTGGTCGCTGCAAATCAATTTGATGCTTTGCCGTGCTCACTTTCTTCTACTCCCAGCCATTTAGTAACAACACCGCACACGCGCGCCCTCTGCCATCAGCTGGCGGTATTCATCATTTTCATTGGGCAAATTGCACGACCTGACTAATATAGCAAACACGGAGGAAGCAAACCAGGGGGCGGGGTGGAAAAAGCAGTTTCAATTGCGAACGCCACCCCCCGTTGAATGAGTTTATTAACTTCGCGCGGCGATCAACTGCGCCCTCAGGCGCCTGATGTGATCAGTTTGACGAACCACCGTGTCCCCCCTTTACTTTACTGCCACCCACTGCTGGAACTGCATTCTCCTACCACTTCCCACTGCATGCATTACCGTTGGGTAGGTTGGAAAATCGGCATTAGTTTCTGCGGGCTCGTGGGGGGGCTTTGTTTAGGATGCAGCGAAATGTCACTTTGGATTGCAATTGCGCCATTGCGCTCTCGGCTAAATGAACACATTTACGACCCATCCCGGATCCCCGTGCGTGGTACGTTTCCGTGCTGCTGGTGCTGCTGATGATGATGATGATTCACCCACAACGCGCCTGGGAGCGAAAGTCGTTGGGTTGAATGTTGTGAAAACAGTCCTAGAGGGTGGTGGTAGTGCACACTAGCGGGAGCTGTGTGTCCTGGAAGCTGTTTATGACCGCTCTCTGATGGCGATTACGATCGTGTGCCTTTACGACGATCATTGCTGTGGATGCTTTCAGCTATTGCGAGTTTTAAGATCGTGTTATGGCCGCCAGGGAGCTGGAAACAGTGTTTGATTATGTTGGCAATTAGGAACGATTTACGATTTGGTAGGAAGTATAGCGCAGTTTGTTTTTGAAAAGTTATTAGTTTGTTTACCTTCCTCGTTAGTTATTCCTTGCGCGTTTTTTTACTATTTACTTACTCAGTTGCTAATTTGCTTACCTTCTTATATATTATAACAATTTTTGTTCTATTTACTTACCAACCTCGTTGACCACATCGTTAGTTATTTGCTTTCTTATTTTTTTTTTCTTTTTTTTCGCACTGACTTGCCTACCTATTTACTTACATATTTTCTTACTTGCATATTGAATTGCTTACTGATGTTTTTACTTTCTTAATTTCTTATCTTTATTCACTTCTTTCTTATCTATTTACTTATTTTCATTCACTTTTTTGCATATTTTACTACCATCTTACTCTTTTACTTCCTTATTGAATTCTTACAATAACTTTTCTTTTTACTTATTTACTTTTATCTTTCTTTCTACCTTTCTTTTTTTTTGTTGCTGTTGTTTACACTTTTCCTTTTGTTTTTTTTTCAATTCTTACTTTGTTGAATTCATACTTTTATTTGAATTAGCTAGTTAATTTGGTCCGGTTACAGGGCGACGCAACGAAATTTCAAGGATCTCCTATCAGGTGTCCTCCGAAATTATTTGCTCCGAAACCCAATTAAAATGAGGAACTGATGACGACCCATATAGAGACAAAAAACCAAAACCAAACCCATACCAATACCACTAGTGGTCCAGGAGCTGTTTATGAAGTCGAGCCGATCCTGGACCTGATACTGACCACGCGTGTAGGCGTAGGCAATAGGTTATCCTGTCCAGAAAAAAGATACTGAACCCATTTCAGTTCAGAAACTGATCACGAATCCATATCGGTCCTGGAATCGATCATGAACTCATGATATTAGTCCTGAAATAGGTCCCGATTGTATTCTGTTTCTGGAACTATAATGTGTGGTCTGAGTCTGGCACCGATACAGTCCCATTTTGGTTCTAGTGACTGATTCTGCCGGTCAACAAACCATATCCGGCAGTGCATGTGCAGCGTATGAATAGCGTAGGAATTGGCGTAGGAAATAGCATGGGAATTTTAACTTAATTTGTATAGGATCCTTCTCAAAATCTTTAATTTCTGAACTAAAATAATAATAACGATTTTAACACATTTTTTTGCCTGGCCTTTTCCCCAATAACTTTCATAAATTATGTTTCATCAACTCATAACTTTGGAATCTAATGAATCATTATGCACATTGCAATTCATTAGCAACAATTTGTACCGGATTACATACGCTTCTTGTTATCCTCGTCCTCCGTATCACAAAACCTCACCATTTGTTTCCCATCCCGCCAACAAAAGGGGCACAAGAATATTTCACCAATTTCGCCTACCCAAATGCCAAACAGCGGGCTGCCTGTCAAATGGTTTCCTTCCTTTCATACTGCCTCTAAAAAAGAACAAATAACTCTCACAAGTGTTCATTTTTCATGACTCCTGCTTAATTTTGGCCGTTCTGTTGTCGCTGCCATTGCAAGTAGCCCGAAAAGTGGTGAACATCGAATGAGAAAAAAAAACGGCCACACCAGACACACACACACACACGCTGCTAACCTTGACACAAGAGCCACGCACGCACGCAAGTGCCAACATCCGGCCAATAATTACACTCGCAATAAATTAGTGAGCCTTTTAACCGGGTAGAGGAGGGAAAGGTTTACAGCCGCAGCAGCAGCAGCAACATATTGGGATGCCTCCGTATGCTCTTACGCATGGTGTGCGTATGGTGGAGGAAACATTTTTGGGACCCGCCAACAGCAGCCAAAAGAATGATCGTTATGTGCGCAGGGAGGTTTTGTTTCCTTCTCAAGAAGAGCCGGAGCACTAAAAATAAATACCATCGTGCCTTTTTTTTCAACGTTGCGTTCTTTGCTGCGACTTGTCGCGCTGAAGGGTTCTCAGGGCACGGGAAAATCGGCTTTGCAGGAGACCATCATCGACCACGTGTTCGTCGAGGTTTGCGTGCCGAGGAAAAAAGGGGGCTTTTCCGACAGTTCCTGGGAAAAGCGGGATGGGAAATAGATGTGAAATAACATCATAACGCAATGTAACGACGGCACTCCGTCCGGGAGGTACATAAATTCCACCGGAGCTGGTGGCAGCTCCTTCATCTGTGCGATGCTGGAGATGGAGAAGAAGCAAAAAAAAGAAGCATGTTTACAAACAGCCTCTTTATGAGCAATCATGATAATCGGCACCATCAGTTTTGAGTGAAGGAAGGATGAAGGATTTTTTTCTGTGACTGTAGTGTTTTGTAGCTTGAAATGTAGACGTAAATATTGAGGGTTGTTATTGATTGTTGGTGGGTTTTGAATGAGAATATATGGCAATAAGGAAATCATTTGTAATAGTTTTTGCTGAATTTGGGGTAGGGAAATGCGGGGCAAAATGAGCATGTGTAAACATTACGTGAAACTTCAATATACTGGGCAATATGGCCCACAACAGCAGCACTTGGATAGTGGTCAAAGTTTTTGCAAACGTTTCGTGAAATGTATTCTCTTCATATATTTTGTTTTGCTGTTCAAAAAGCCTTTCAAATTGGTCCAAAAATCAAATTGGTATTATTAACTTTAAAACATTTTTACACGCTTCAATTGACGAGTAGATTTTTTAGCTGTGCCTGTAAGCACAATTGTGTGGACAAATACAACACCATATCCTCAACGAGAGCCATATGTCAAAAGAATCTGCCCATTTTGCCCCATGTAAAGCATTTTTATTTATTTTTGTTTTATTGAAGTGTTTTATAAAAATTGTATAAACATATCATATTTTTAAAATTACACAATGTAAAACTTCCACGCATCCCTGTGAAATTGCTTAGCTTATTGTCAAAGTGGCAAAACTTACATCAATATGCTTGTTGCAACTTTGGCAATAGGACTCTTCTTTCGCCAAAAGCTACTGAAAACTCAAGTGTTTTTTAAGCAGTTGGTTTTAATATTTTATGACGCTAAAAATCCGTCACTTGTCGTGGGCTTTGTTCAAAGAGTAACCTTCAAAGAGTTATTCTTCGCTTAGCCTCGATCGGGATCCTTCGGGATTGTTCGGCCTGATCAGTGGTGACAGCTGAACAGACTAATCCTCTCCTGTGTCGCTCTCTTATGGAAATTACAGGAATTAACACGGTGCCAGCTAATCGACCGTTAATAATTATTAACAATGCGACTAAATCTATTTTAGTATTTTCTTTGTTATTTTTTAACTACGGGCTATAATACTTACAAGGTGTTCATAGAACACTCCAATGAACACATGTGGAGCCTTGGAGCTCATCCTTGTTGTGAAATAATGCTTAAATTAAGGGTACCTATTTTGCCCCGTATGCTCATTTTGCCCCTTATATGTCTATTTTAAAAAAGGCTTCAGATGATATCTTAAAATTCCAAAAAAACAACCCTACAATACGCAAAGCAGATATCTTGACATTTTTGCGAGTGTAGTTTTAACTTTGTCTTAAAACTGTCTTAACATGTCTGTCGATTTACAATTGTTGTGATATCCAATGATAATTTTATGGTTTCGTCTGACTTTCATGCAATGTATAGAAATTGAATATTGATCACGGAATCATTTGATTAATTCTTCATATTGAATTCTCATATTCTACATCGTACTCTTGAATGAAGTCTTTTCTTTTTACTATGATTTTATTTTACATACTCCTTCTGGAAGAAGGACCCAACCTTTTTCGCCTACCAATAATCAAGCCGACACTTCCGGTTCGTAAGGGTTTACACGCAAATGCCCCCTTTTTCTACTTTTGCCCATCCCGTTGAGACCTTTGGCCCTTACCCCAGGTATAACCCTTGACCTCGTCCAATTTTTTTTGTTTGGGATACACACTCAGGCCTGGCCTTGTGGTTTTTGTTCGGGGCACGGGCCACACGTGCTATGGTTTTTGCTTCGTTTCGAAGTGTGTTTCCAAAAATTCGTTATAAATTATGGACAGCAGAGGACGGAGCGTTTTTTTTTTCTTCTTCTTTTCCTCTTCTCCGGGACGCAGTTGCAATGGAAACGGCACCACTACCACCAGGTACGGCGAAATCTACCGCTCCGATCTCTACGACCTTCTACGGATAAGGAACAACCGTCGGAACCAACGAGGTCGTTCTGCCACTTCGGTTGGGCAGATCTTCCTGTTCTGGAGATTACTTTAGCCCTGCTAGCGGCGATCATAAACCAAAAACCCCGAGCAGAAGAAGGAAGAACCACCATAATAATATTAAAATTTTAAAACAAAACAACATAACACATAAAACCCCAGTGGAGGTGATGGTATAGGGGCTTTGGCCTGTGCTTGAAGAAGGAAAACCATACGGTACATTATCGGGGTGTCGGAGGTTTTGGGTTGAGACGCCGCACTGTTTGTGTGTGTGTGTGAGTACCATACGGATTTCTGGCCGTGGCACCGTAAAGAGGCTTTCTATGTTGGCACCAAGATTTATGGTGATGATGCAGGGAGATAAAGCGGAACCAGAAACGGAGAAGAACCTCCGAAAAAAAAACACACACGTGCAGTTGCGAGCTCAGAATTTGCTTCGCAAAACCCAAAATCCCAAAACCCCAAGAGCTCAAACGGCGGATAGAAGAACGAAAACAAAAACCCTTAAAGCCAAAAGCCCTTGGAGAAAAACAAAAAAAAAAAACGCAACCCAAATCGACACCAACAACGGGCGACGACGAGACAACATGCGGAGCTGCTCGGTGTGTGTGCATGCATGTGTAATTTGCAATTTCCTGGCGTCAGTTTTTGTTTGAATGAAGTATGATTACTCTCGGCGGATCCCTCCTTCTTTTTTGTTGTTTGGGTATGGTCCCCTTCCCAATGATGATGGCCCCCGTCGTCGTCGTCGTCGCTATTGATGCTGATGTTTCGCAAGCGAGAGCGAAAACGAGAGTCTTCTTTTGGCACTTTGGGTTTTGTTTCAAATTTTAAGGTTCAACATTTTTTACGTCTTTTGCATGATGCTTTTGATGGACCCTTTTTCCGGTCCCGATGTCGTCTCAGCGCTCATGTCATAAAGATGGATAGGTTGGCTCGTTTTTTTTTTTTTGTAGGTGACTCCTTTACTTTTCGGTGCGTTTTGATGAAGCATCAGGAAGGGAAAAAAACAAAACAAAGTTTTTTGCAAAGTTTTGGACCGAGAAGAGTGTGTTAAAATTCGGTGCGGCATACATTGAGGCCGGTTTAAGGCGGTACGGGGCGGGAGGGATGCGCTACACCCGAAACGCCGCACGATCGGCTGCTGACATAGTGAAACATATTTGGACCATATGTGGGATGCAAATATTTTTCTCGGACCTTTTTGTTGTTATTTTGGGTTTTTTTTTGTTGGTTTTGGTCGCTTGCTCTTGGGGTGTTGGTTTCATCCGGTCGGGATCGACGGGAACGGGTAACACATGCAATTGGTGAAATTACGGGGAATTTGGGATGCTTTGGGTACGAGTCATATAATTTGATAAAAGTTGGGAGAAGTTTTTCATGCATTTGATGGGAATATCGGTGTTATTGTTGAAGTATGTAAATACATTTGCAACCAAGTAGTGTTGAAAGTCAAACGGAAACAGTCATTAGTTATTTAGAATTTTTCTTTTTAATATTATCAAACCAGCCATGACCAATTTGAAATTTAATTCAAGCTCAAAGAAGCTGACACTAGAATTTTGTTTAAAAAAATTAAAGTTTTAATTGTAATTCTTCTCCTTACTTGGACTCAAAAACCGTTGTCAATCCTAGTTCTTTTATTAGACACTAATAGTGGGCAATCTGTTACCGAATTGTATACCCAAAGCAGGACGGTCAAGTCGATTGTGCTTCGAAACATGTCCAAAATGTTCATTGACTAGGGAGTTTATTAAACAAATCGATAACCATCATGGGTTTCGCAAAAAAAGGATGATTTTTTGTACAAAAGTTTGAATTCATCTTAGGCATAAAGTCGAAAACCCAATCAAAAAATACATAAAACCTTGGAAAATATTGATAAATAGATTTTTAACATCCAAATATAACATCAATATAATAGCAATATCCAAACAAAACTCTAAGAAAAAGGCTTGTTTCATGTTTGGTATCGAAGTCCTTTCTGATACAAGACACTGTTATGCGCATGTCCCAACAATGTTTTGCTACAAAAAGTACAGAAAATATGGCAATAATAATCATTGCTGTAACCTCTAAGGCCCAAGCTCAGTTTTTATTTTGCGAGTATGGTAATGTAAAAGTGAATTTTTAGATAGATGTTTAACAATTGCAGAAAGTGAATAACATTTTCCAAACTAAAATCCAAAAAAAACAAGGTTCGTTGTCTACTTTTTTACTATCGAAATCCTTTGATTAGCTCACCTTTTTACGGGGTGTTGTGCGCATGTTCCGGACAACGTTGCTGCGAAGGCGGAGAAAACAGAACCCACCGGGTTTCGATTTCTAAACAAAACGTTTCCTCGCGTAGCACAAATTTAGACGGAACGCCTCAACTAATCATCCGTACGATGGGTTGCGCATGCACCAACGCGCAATGGGAATAGCTCTCCTTCAGCGTGTCAATCACTTTGTACGGCAAGCGCATCGCAAGCTGCCCCAAGTGCCAGAGTACTGGTTGGTTCCCTTCGAGATGGGGGTAGTGTTACACCGGTGTGTAAGATGAAATGAAACGTATGCTATCTAATTAGGAGTTGATTAGTTTATCGCCCTGTGTTGTCTGTGAGTTTCACCCCTTTTTTTCTGCGGCGTCACCGACTGTCAATTATGATGATGGTACGTTTCCTCACTACTCACTTACGAGGGGCGAGTCTAAAGGGGGAGAGAAGAAAAAGTCTTCCGCCGCAGGGATAGATCAAATAAACATCTGCATTTGTCACTGCATCGCGCGGTGCGTGGGAACGGGAATTAACCTTATCGTTCGGTCGGGATTTACTATGCAAACGGTGCAAATGGTGCGTAAGAATAAATAAACTTATCATCGCGCGTTATGCTCCTGCTGCACTCACTGACTTTTGACAGCCACTTACCTTTTTTTTGTAACACATTGTATCATTTTCTCCATGGCGCTTTC
The DNA here is from genome assembly GCF_943734685.1 of Anopheles coluzzii. Lineage (NCBI taxonomy): Eukaryota > Metazoa > Arthropoda > Insecta > Diptera > Culicidae > Anopheles > Anopheles coluzzii. The sequence goes on along the minus strand of NC_064671.1, from coordinate 67,715,892 downwards.
CTTCCGTTTGTCAGTTGATTTTTGTTGCTTTATGTTTTGATTTTTTTTTGTATGATTTCATCTCTGTTGTCAATTCCTTTATATAATTATTTTGTATTTTCTGGTACAAGTCATATTGTTTGACTTGTTTTATCAATGGTTTTTTGTCCTTTTCTTTCTTCTTCGACTTTTTCTTCCTATTAATATTGTTATTATTATTTTAATTTTCATTGTTATCACTTATTTTAAATTGTTATTATTATTAATAATATTGTTATGTTTTTATGATTTTAACTTTTCTTATTACTATTATTATTATTATTATTATTATTATTATTATTATTATTATTATTATTATTATTATTATTATTATTATTATTATTATTATTATTATTATTATTATTATTATTATTATTATTATTATTATTATTATTATTATTATTATTGTTATTACTACTATAATTATAAATATAATAATAATAATAATTATAAATATTATAATAATAATAATAATTATTATTATTATCATTATTATCATTATCATTATTATTTTTATTATTATTATTATTATTATTATTATTATTATTATTATTATTATTATTATTATTATTATTATTATTATTATTATTATTATTATTATTATTATTATTATTATTATTATTATTATTATTATTTTTATTATTATTATTATTATTATTATTATTATTATTATTATTATTATTATTATTATTATTATTATTATTATTATTATTATAAGTGTTTTTATTATGAATATTATTATTATTATTGAAAGATTTGAGCAAAGCTATAAAAAATACAACTAGCGGGAGTTTGATAAACATAAATATTGGTTTTTCATAGTCTTTTAAATTAAAACAGTTTTTTTTAAACTACCATTTTCAATTCGAAGTCTTATGGGAAGAAAGAACTCACCAAAAGACTATTTTACGAGACAAACATTCCTTCAATATGCATCGCAATTGTGCTAAAAATTGAGTGACAGCTAATCGATTATGAGGTGATGCATAAAATAGCCATTTCAACCATTGCTATTGATTTTTGTGCGTGTTTTGTTGGCTCTCCTCACGCTCAATTCATACGTTTTCCATGTCAAGGACAATGCTACCGGGCAGCGGAAAGCGGAAGAGAACAATGGGCAACGCAGTTAACCCCGGCAACCGTCGACACTGCCGCGTTCCGGCATTGCGTGCCGTTTTCTCCACCATAATCTCCTTTCCCAAACGCACTCATCATTCCGATTCTTGTCTGCAGTACGCAGCTGTACATTGTGCCAAAAAACCCTTCGAAACCGGCGGCCGAACCCTCGATGAGCAATTGGATCGGGTCACGGGAAAATCTTCCCGTCACCAGTGAACCTGCCACATGTTCGCCCTGACAACGGAACGGAACCCGACCTCTCGCCTTCTGCCTCGCCTTCTGGTCCCGTTCTCGCTTTACCGTCCCCTGCCGCACTGTTGCGAACGACAAAGACGAAGAGACCTTCGGCAGCATCTGTACCGGTGCCGATGCGTGGGAATTTCAACATGTGCAAGATATTAAGGTCTCTGTTCTCGCAACATAAAGGAGCGCATAAAAAGCAGGAAAAGAAAGAAAAAAGATTCCATCACCATCCACCACCAGTCACACCCGCGCCAACAAATGAGGATATTCCATTTGCTCTGGCCTGTATGTGAATTTTCCTTCGCTCGATTCCTTTTTCGGTGGTGGTACCAAACATCCTTCTTATTATGCTGATAAAATCCTTCGACCTCTGGCTGCTGTGGCAACGGTTGGCTTTATCTGGCTCTGGAGGTTCTGGATTGGTTTTTGGACAATTTCGTTCGCTTCGCCGAACCCCCGCGAGCAATTGTAAATTTTCCTCTCATCTTTTTGTCCCCTGGCTCTGTGCGAGTGTGTGTGTGTGTGTGATGGTTCCTTGTTTGAACATAAAAAATAATGATTTCATCTTTTGCGATTTGGAGTTTTTCCGTATGCGGCGGTATGCATGCATCGTACAAGGACGACGGAGGAACGGTCTAGTTGGGCTTTTTGTTTATTTGGTGGCAAAAAGGAACACGTCCGTCCAGCAACACCCAGGATGTTGCAGTCGGCAGGATGCAGTTAATTATTAGCTCATTTTAAATGCAAATTCAAGCGCCAAAATAAATATGAATGTTAATTTGAAGTCTGCTCGTTGGTAGTTAAATGGCGTATTTCATGACCCATAAAGAGTCACAACGGATGACTTCTGTACAGGACAGACAGCACGGGTCATATTTCAGGGAACATAAACTGGCTAATTGGTTGGGGTTTGTTCACTTAAAAAAAATAATAGTTTAGTGAAAAGATAACTTCTTTCTATTTAGCGAACAGTCGTTACTCTTTAGCTTTGAGTACAACAACGGTTATCTTTATTGTGTTTTATTATTTTCATGGATGTTTTTATTGTTGATTAATTTTTTTTTGTCCAGATTTTTTATTCATTTTTTATCCTTACAGTCCCTACAAGTGATCTTATTTATTTTTTTCAGTGGTACTTTTGGTACTTAGTGCTCTTAATACTTTTTTTTTAAATTTTCCGCTTGTGTATGCCTCTAAGCCACCATTTTCGACATGGTGCGTTCATATTTGTCTCCAACAGATTTCTTTTAGATTGAAAATTATAATTATTTTGCTTAATTCGCTATAAATATAATTTATAGTTGAAAAAAAGATAATATTTTAAATTACAATATACAGGTGTCCCCCGAGATACGACTGTATTTGGGGCCGAAAAAATGTCCTAAAGCAAGGCGTAAGTTGAAATAGTTGTATGTCGAATATCTGTGAATATAAAGTTTATAACCGAAATTGAAGAGTCGGAATCTATGAAATCGTATATTTTATTAAAAATAATGTACGATAATGTATTAATTTTCCTCCAAAAGCCGTTTACACGACCAGATATTCTAGATTGGGGTGTTGTGGAATCTGAGGAAATATGTTTGTAACGGTTATCTGCACAGAAATTCAAAAAAATATATCAATTTCGTCTCAATCTTTCAACTGTCAAAATCAAAATCGTCGTATCTGCGAATCGTAGTATCTCGAGGGGGTCGTAACTCGAGGGACGCCTGTACAACCATTCGTACTTGAGCGGTGCCCCATGTTTTAAGCATTTATTTTCTTGCGTTTAATTGATATAAAATCGAATCTGTTTTTTTCAATCGGTTCTATGCCCTAGAACATGTATCGAGTTATTAAAAAATCCTGAAATTCTATATTTTAAAATTATTTTTTTCTTTCAGTGATATCAATGCTTCAGGCTATCAGTGACTTATTGATTACCCATTTGAGTCGACAATTGTACCATGAGAACGGTCCATAAGTTCACATTTCTTACTAGCTAAGCCTGAACCGTTTCTAGACCAGCGAAGGAATTTTTTAAGCGATCAAGGTTCAATATAAACCCCCGCGATGCTACACTGCTGCTAGTTTCTATTACAGCACCCCTAATTTTCGTATTTTTGCTATATCTTCAAAATATATGATTTCGATCAGTATGGGGTATTTGTTTGTGGTTGTGAAAAGAGAATTTAGTGCATTTTTAATTATGTTTACCATGTGCTACCTTGCTCTTGTGGATACTGGCGTTCTGTTGCTATAGAAATAACTTTTACCTATGATATCTTAATATACATCACCCTTTACAACCTGAGAGAAATGCAAATGAAAAGTTTATGGATTTGAATTAACATCAACCTTTTATTGCAATTTATTCAATTGCGGGTATCGAAACTAAACGGTCAAAATATACGTTAATGGTAAAATCCATGGTAAAATAATTAAACAAAATTAAAATGCGCTAAATTCTTTTTTCACAACCACAAACAAACGACCCATACTTACCGATGTCATATATTTCGAAGATATAGCAAAAACAGGAAAATTTGAGGTGCGGTTATAGAAACTAGCCGCAGTGTTGTTTTATGTTACGTGAAAATACCGAAGGAATGTCAATCAATTTTCACTTAGCTTTGTGTACCAGCTTAAAAGACTGCATTGGAGCTTAAACTATTACATTGTGGATTATTTGATATAAATTGACAACTGTTGAACCATATGGTTGCAGATTCTATATGGAACATTGTAAACTCTGTTAATTACAGTCATTAATTTGTATTAAAAAGACAAAACCCAAATAAGATCGATGTAAAACTTGGTGCTTGTGAGGGGAACAACTTAAACCACCCTAATCGAGGGCGTTTGGCGTTAAGAATTGGTGACTTTGAGGTAAAATGTAACCCAAACGACTGGAATTGATCATTTCTCATATTCAGATCTTCAACCACAACCATCAGTTAGTAGTGCTGCAACACGTTACGTTCCTCTCTATAAATGCAAAAAATGCTTCACTCTTACTCTTGCGCACCGTTTCCTCGTTAGCACAATGAACCCACTTCCGGGAGAGTGTTCCTGCAAAAAAAACCAAAACCCCAAAACTTACAAACAAACAGGCAAAAAACCAGACAAATGCGACAGCATGACCAGCACGAACAACTCCCCCTCCTCTCCAGAGAGAGAGAGAGAGAAAGAAACGAGAGTGAAACCATTCAAAGCCCTTTCGCGCCAGGGGATGAAGGGAGGGGGATCAACGCCACAACGCGACAGACGGACATGCACGAGATCAAGACATGATTGGATAATCGGCAATAAATTGATCGTCTTGCACCCACACACACACGCATGCGTTGCCTCCTCCTCCTCCCCGCAAAAGTGCACTCAGCACCACCCACGCACGCCCGCTTCCACTGTGTCCAGTATTGCAGGCCGCGCGTTTATTGCGTGAAACGATTGCAGACGTGCATTTTTTCCTTCCTTCCGCGTGTCTCCTTTCGACACGGACATGCACACTCACACGCACAGTGGGATGCAGTTCAATTTTCCTTCCGATAGAACGCATCGGTGCATGTCAATATGTGGTAGGGGGGGGGGGGGGGAGGGGGAGGAGAGTAGAGCAAAGAGAAGGGAGTGGTTGATGCAAATTTGCATTTCGCCCGAGATTTTACTGGCGGATCGGATCGAATTGAAGCAGCAACGAGCGGTTGCACACACACACGGTTACGAGTGAAAGGTTGCTGCATGTACACACGCACAGCGCACACCTTCAAGCCTGAAAGAAGCCCTGGAAAGGTGTCCCGTGCATTTGTTGCAACGCATGCAACAACGAGTTGCTGCTCTTTTTCACTCCTGGCAACGGTTCCGAACTGAACTGAAGGTGAAAGGGGTTCACTCGATCGTGCGATGCGGCTGGAAGACGGGGATGGGGTGGAAGAGCACAAGCAAAGAGGTGCATAAATGTGCGCACTATACGCAAAAATGCACGCAGCAGCAGCAACAGGAGGAGAAAATGCAAAACTGCATTTGTGGAGTGCGCTGCAATAAAAGAGCTGCGCAGCGCTTAATAAGCCCCTACACCCGCCCTCGGTATCATTAACGCGCATTGATTTACGGTTTAATTTTGTGTCTACCATCTTACGCACGAACCCCCGGACACCCTTTGCTCTGAGTGTGTATGTGAATGGAGTGAACGACTCCTCCTGCTGTCCGTCAGTTTTGTTATTATTTTTCTCCATTTAATTCAACTGGATTGTGACGAATCTTCGGACCCGATCGTCCGGCTGTTTTCAATCCTTTGGGCTACACTCCCCACCCGATTTGGGAGGTGTTCCGGACGGCTGGCGCCACTTGTCACATCTCGCCTGGCCTCCAGCTGAAGGATCTGTTCCGCTGACGAAAGCGACCGGTTTGGCCGGCTGCTCGAACCCTCGACGGAATAGGCCGGCTTGCCTCTTATACAATGATAATTATAATATCTCCCCTCGCCGTGATGGGCGTTTTTGGGGAACGAAAGGGCAGAGGAAGGTGGCTTTCTACGCAATTCGTCCGCGCCGGGTTCGAATTCCGGTTCCGAGCCCGAGGTCTGTTGGCGCCGGGGGTGTCTGTTCCTGTTTTTCGCTCCATGGCCGGGTTCAATCCGGTCCAGCGGGGGAGGCCCAGGAACTGGCACTGGCGGGATTTGCTCGTGGTTCCCGCGTGGACGTTAGTTGACCGGTGGGGAGGGGTCAACTTTCTTTTCCCGAACGACCAGCGGCTGACGGCAACCGATATCGATTAATCGCGCGGGAGGCAAATCGTCGCGGGACTGCGACTCCGAGATCGATCGATATCGGTGAGTCGAGGGGAGGGCGAGGACTTTCGCAGCAGTCCTACAGCGCAACGCAGGCCGAGGCCAACGTAATGCAAGTTTAAGTGTGTGGTTGGTTTGAGTTTTTACGCTATTGGATGAAGTCAATCAAAGCGGGCATCTGAAACCGTGTTTTGGTATAATGTAAAAACGTGTGACAATTTTGAGAGATAAAATCACATTTAAGATAATGATGAACTCCAACTGTTGGGGTTTTAGAGCCTCGTTTCCATACACCATGCTGTTAACTGAGTGGGAATTTGTCTGGTATTGGAAATGAATCCAAATTGCTTGAACTGTGTTACGATGCAATGACATAATCAAATTGAAGCTTTTTTTCACCTCACATGACTTTTGGACACATGAGGAGACATTGGAGTGTGCAGCATTGTGTATCTTTCGGCTGTCTACTATACTAGTGCAGATCATGTACTAAAGCTCTAAGAAGGATCTGAATTTACTTCGTAATACGAAATCACTACGGACTTTATGTTTGAATTTATGGTTGAATATGAAGATTGAATTGCAATTAAATCTTAGCTTCATGTAATTCGGAAGGGATAAGAATATTGAATTTTTAATTTCCTATATATTTGTTGGCTTCATTCGGCGTTTTAATTCGTATGCGGTAATCTACGAAGCTTTTGCCTATCAAATAAAATAACTTCCTGCCATTTTCTGTGAAACATTCATCAACCAAGTGGAATTTTTCATTACTAATTGACAATTCTCGTGCTTTGATATTCCATTGGTGACAATTGTGTAGCGATAATGATGCATGTCAAACTCATTTTGTTCGTTTTACTTCGAAATGAGTATCTATTCATTAGCACTGACTATCCTGCTATGGGTAATCAATAAGTCACTGAAATCCACTTGTGCTATAAGCAGGCCTTGACTGATAACGGTTGTTCTGCCAAAGAAGAAGAAGAAGAAGAATTGTGAAAGATTTAATATATTTGACACAATCTACTACAGCGTTTCAAACTACAGTGGCGGCCACCTAAAGTCGGACACCTCATATTTTCACCTTTTTCCGACTTTGAGGCACCATGGACAGTTTCCTAGACTACCGATAGGAAAACTTTCTTCAAAATCAGACCGATATAAAATCTCTGAACACAATTCATACATTTGATAAAAGGTATGAAATTTATGCGGTCCACTGAAAGTCGGACAGTCTTCATTTCGTAGCAAAATGACCATGTAGCATGCCAATATTGACCAATCTTCTATTTGGCGTAACGTCCTACATGGACATGCCGGCCTGTACAGAGACTTTCGAGACTTAATTCATTACCATGTAGCCGGATAGTCAATCCTTGCTAAGAGGGGACGGTCCATTCTAGGCTTTAACCCCTGACGGGTATGTTATTGAGTCGTTCGAATTGACGACTACCACGGAACCGCCAATATTGACCAATATGGTTCCTAAATCATTTGATATCAATTATTAAAGGTCCATCACTTAGTTTGGGTGGTGATCTGCGTATTACATATCCTATGACAAGCGCTCTACGGTCTGAATCGACCAAATACCGCTGGTGGAAGGCTCCAACAAATGTAGCATAGTAATTTTGGAGAGAGTTATTGTTTTTCAAAATTTTAGAGTTACTTAGGAGTTCGACTTTAGGTGGCGGCCACTGTATGTTTAGCATTCCTTGCTGTAGAACTATTATGTAGAAATGAATTATCATTTACGAACTATTATTTGCCTGTCTTAATCGGCGTTTATTTACATTCCTTGAGCTTGAATCATTTTACCCCAATATGTCGACACATGCTATTAGCCGTCTCCATGGTACAGTCGTCAAGTCGTACAAGCTAACAATACATGTCCGTCATACGATCGAGCCCCATGTGGACCAAACTTCCCCAAATGCACACGCAGGACTGTGACTTCTTTCTACTTGAGGTGGTCATGTGGTAATTATTATGAACCAATAATTAGTTCATAAATAAAGCAGTGGTTTAAAGTTAGAATAAGAAAAAGAAAAAGTAGTATGCGTGATTTTGCTTCAGGATTTGTGATATCATTATGGGCGCTTTGCAAACTTCTTCCCTCTTCTAGTCTAAAATTAAGTCATTAATTATGTATTAAGAATATGTTCTGTAATAGTTACAAATATTCCTAAACTGATAAGGTCTTAGAGAGCTGAAAGGATTCAAATATTCAAAATGTATCAAACGTTCGAACCAGTACGACCAATTAATCGCAAGTTATGATGCAATTGACGGGGGACATCCACCTGTTGATTTCCCATTCCCCACAACCGTTTTGTTCAACCTAATTACGAATTTTCCATACCAATCAAACGGTTACCTTGAGCATATGCTTTTGCTGGTTTTGCCAACGTACGCAACACGTGTCCAGCAGATATATGGGTCAAATTGCGAATACACTTTACCATTCAGTTCCTGTAACAAACCAGCCACTACTAAATTGGACAAAACTCACCAATTAAAACAAAACAGAAGAAGTCACCAACGACAACGTTGTGTCACGCGCGTGCACGCGCACCCACTTCAATTCCAGGTCAGCAAAAAAAACCCGGTCCGGCCGCCCATTTCGGGTGTCGCATGCAAAACCACACACCGGGCTGACCGCTTCCCCTTCCCATCGGACTGCAACTGATGCACCTAATCGAACGCAAAACAGTCATCAGGTTGACGTTCGATCGACATTTCGATAGGTTTTTGGCATTCGCCTGCGCGCAAGTGTGTGTGTGGCGCGCGTGCGTAATCGGCCGGGGAACCCATCCCCCGGGGGTCGGTAGAGGCTCAGCCAATTACAAAACCTCCCGGCGTATTTGATCCACTTATCGTCGGTTACATCACACATACAAACGTACCTCCCAAACGGTCAAACGTGCGTCCGGAGCGTCACGCCGCCGCTGCTGGTCGTGATCGGGCGGCGGTTGCATGTTGTGTCGCGTGTCCCCAAATCTAGTTCATCCTCAAATCCTCCACCCCCTGCGTACGCACTGTCACGGGGGAAGGAGGGAGTAAATACACGTTCCTCGTACTGCAATTGCTTACACACACACACACACGTGCCATAAATTACCTCATAGACAATGAAATTGAATTTTGCCCCGTTTTGTCACCCCGGCGAAGATCGTTCGGCGGCGATTGTGGTGCCGTTTAATTGATAGTTTCGTCACTCTCCTGCTTCCTCTCTGTGTGTCATCGCCACCGCCAATGACAATGGAGTTTATGCGACTGAGGCAGCAACACTGACAAAACGCATACAAGAAAAACATTAATTACAATCCCACCTCAGTTCGGTACGCGTTGAAAGCGAAATGATTGTAGAATATTGATTGAAAAATGACACGACAGACCTTTTGGCTGCAATGTTGGCTAGCGAGCTGTCTAATGCAGCTGTGTTAGCAAAAAATCAAATCCAGTACCGTGAACACAGTTTCACACCACTCCAACCCGCTTTGCTGCCGTCGTAGTTGTTTTCGGTTTTGTTTGTGTATCTATGTTCCTTGGCCCCCAACATGCAACCCCGAATGCGGAAATCTCTGCATCGTCGTACCCTTTTTTGCCTGCTGTGTATGTTTTTTTTTGCTCCATCGTCAACACGCGTACACCGTGACACAACTTGCGCTTTGCGCAATCCCTAAGCGCAACCGATCGCGCAAGGAGAGGGATCGGACTGTTTTGGTCGATTAGCGATTGGAATGGTTGCGCGCGATCGGATTGATTGGAATTAGTGAAGGTGGGTAGAAGAGGGGGGGGGGGGGGGGGGCAGGTGGACATTTCGAAAGTGCATATGCACTTTGGGCATAAAGCTTTGCTGTGATCAAGCTTTGACAGGTCAGTCGTAAGGGTGTTATTGGGCAACGTGAAGCGATCGGATCATTCGGTGTGCATATTCATGTTACAGAGAGCACAAAGAGACTGACTGCTGTGTCAGGTTAAGCGCGAAATGTATGTGTATGTTTAAAATAGGAACAACATAAAATCACTTTTATGACGTTTAGCAAGGAATATTAAATTTAAAAAATTATATTTCAACAGAGGATTCATCATAGGGCTTTTCAGAGGGTCTTCTGTAGTGGTGGGTGCTCATAATCAGAATTACCCGATGTCATTTCCGTGGTCAGGATCAATTCCGAAACCAATTCCGATTAAGCAGCCTATTCTGAAGCCTAATCAAGAGCCAATTCCGGTGCCGACTCCGATTCCGGAAGCAGCTGTTCTGAATTGGAATTTGAATCGGTTCCGGAATTAGAATTGGCTCCGGATTCAAGTCGAGAATCGCAATCAGCTCCAGAATTGGAATCAGAATTGATTCTGCAATTGGAATTTGTTCCAGAATCAGAATCAGTTCTGGAAATGAAATCAGAAGTTTCAGAAGTAAAATCTGTCCCGGAATCTCCATGAGAATGGATCGTGCACACATATATTTGGATTCCTTGCGGCTATCAATATAATCGCAGTAGGATCCTTTCCAGTAGGTCCAAACGTATATTCTCATCGTGCTGCATAAACTGATTTCGATTCCGGAGCTAGTTCTGATTTCAAAGCCGATTCTGATATCGAAGCAATAATCGATTCTGGAGCCGATTCCGGAAACTGATTCTGGACCTATAATCCGGAATATATTCCTACCAACACATATCTCTGATTCCCAATAATTTCGTAAAAATCCCGTATAGCGTACCTAATTTGAAAGAAAAACATCTAAAAAACAAACATAAAAGATCAATAAACGTTGTTGTGCTCAAGGTTTAACAGAATTTTATTAAACCTATTACCATATTAGTAAAGTTCGATCAACTCAAATCGAGGACACATTTAGTCTCAGTTAAAGAACGTTTCGTCTGCCTTAATGTTCTAAGCATGAGCAAACTTGTACATTTTAAATGCATTCTTCCTACTCTTTCTTCATTCCATGGTTGTTTGATTTAAACAGCTTTTAAAAACATCAAATGTTTATCTTCATTCGGCAGAAAACATGCACTTCAAGCGAATGCATTCTTGCAAGAGTTTCAACAACTGTTGCACATATGTAAATACATACAATCCAACATGCACCCATGTCAAAGAATTCCAATTTTTTATGATGGTAAGCATCAAAAGGCGTAAAAAAGAAGTGCTAATGAAAACGCTCTCGTGATAGGAAATGCATTTGCTTCGAACCGCAACTGGGTGCTAATTTGTCTTAAAACAACGAAACGCACAGCACTTGGGGGGGTAGCAGCATGAGTGCATATATTCTCATCGCTATCCGATACAAAAACTGCGCACTGCTCTGCCAGCGCAGAAATGCCATTGAACTTCGCAAGAAAACTCCTCGCAAAGATGTGAACTAGCTGCATCGTTCGCGGCAGTAGTAATGTGCAGTAGCTCGGGTGAGTGTGGCGGAAAGAGAACGCGGCCGGGCATTAAATAAACAAATAAGCGACGAACCAGACGATGGTGCTAATAAAAACGGTAAACGAACGGCTTAGAAAGAAACGCATCGCGCGTCTTTGACTTTGCAGTAATTATGCATACACACAGTTGGGGGAGCGTGAGGACCGGGGAACGGTTTGAATTGAAAGGCGGCTGCAGTTTGCGCAGAAATGTGCGTAGCAAACTGCGGTGGTGGCGTTCGTGGTGACAATTCCAATACGCGCTGATGATACGTGGCCACGGGGCGGTTGACAGTGAAATGGTTGGTGACCGCCGATGGTGGCGTAGGTGGAACATCACCACCAGGTTGGATAAACATCACAATCAACCCGGCGTATGTGTGTGCAATACCGTGTGCAATGCACTTTTGCTGTGTGCAAATGTGATGCGCGGTGCATTGTACCCGCACGGTTATTGTCATAGTTTGTTGTCTTGTTTGTCTTGTACGGTGTGTGCGTAAGGTTGCCTTGGGAAGGTGCAGTGTGCAGAAAGTGTGCAGTGGGGAATGGTTTTTGTCATTTTCTTCCTCTGTTTTGTAACTTTTGTACGGAGTTGGTCAACCAGATGATAATTGTGATTCGGGGCCAATGTCCAATGTTGTGCCGAAGGCTGTTGGTTCAGCTATGGTGAGGTAAGGAAAAATGCCTTTGAGTTAAGCAGTTCATCAAAACTATTCAAATATGATAATGTTTTTTTTATAGAAAGATCTTAAAACGAGATAGTTCAGACAGTTGCGTTGTAATATACATCTTAAAGGAAAATAAACATGGTTTTCTAAGTCACTTTCGTACGTCCACATCATTATTCACCGCCTCCAAGATGTTTTTCAACAGCTGTCAAATGATTTATTTGCACCAGAATTAAATTTCAGTTCTTGAACATGATTTTCAACACATCACAAAGAACAATTAAACTCAATGTAGCTTGAGACTTGTTGAAAATCATGTGGAAGAACTCAAATATTATGGTGATGCAAAATACAACACTTCACAGCTGATGAAAAACATCTCGCATGCAATGAAAAATGTTGTAGACATTGAAATTCGGCTCAGAAAACCCTGTATCACTGTTGTGCTTTAAAGGGTGTAATATTTCATAATAGTTGGATGGATAATCGTCATAATCATTCCTTACGACAGTGAACCATGAACACACAGTTATACAGGGTTTTCCAAGTCAGTTTCGAATGTAAGTTTCAACACATGATTTTCAACACATAACAAAGAACTGTCAAACTCAATCAAGCTTGAGACGTGTTGAAAATCATGATGTAGATTTAAAAAATTATTATGGTTGAAATGAAATGTCAGATCGATGTGGAACAACTTTTTGCGTGCGGTCAATAACAATTTTTACATTCGAAACTGACTAGGAACTCCCTGTAGTACTATATGGGACCTGCTGCGGTATGGTTGTTTATTTTTTATGTCTATTTTTTTATTACAACATTTACGTCACAAGAAAGTGTGTGTCCCTTTTAAAAGTGTCAGAGAAGTCAGGCTGAGAAACCCTGTACCAATATTGACCTAAAACTATGTAATTTATACTGGAAAATACACTTCATTACAATAAGAATCAGTCACGAACTTATTCAATTGAACTGTTCCAGATGAGTCTCGAACTAATATAACAAGCTATTCGCTAACTTGTTTGTTTACCACTACACTGTGGAGCCTAACGTTAAATGACTAGTTAAATTTGATCTAGCTTATAGGTTGATCACGTAGAAGGAATGAAAATATGAAGATCAAATCACATCAGGTATCAAGAAAACTGTCAAAAAGGATCGTATAATTTTTACCATTACATTTTTAGCACTCAAAAAAATGACATATGAATAATTCATTTCTAAAAGCTTTTTTCATACTCATTTCCACTATTATTCCTTTTGCCCCACCTGTCCATCAACCTGATTTTTCCTCCAGCACAACAATGAACTATTATTACAAAAAAAAAAAAAAAAAAAAAAAAAACATTACAAAATGACATAGCACGCAGGGACTGCAGCAGCAGCAACAGCAGCAGCAGCAACAGCAGCACAGCACCATAACAATGGCTTTCCTTTTGTGAAAATAATTGCTCCTGAATGACAATTTATATTTGTCAGGCCTGTGTTTGGTCGTCTTCTGCAACGTAATTTCGTGCCGAAAAATATAACATCACAGCTAGAATCATCCTTTCGGGGTTGGGAAGAACAAATCTCTCCTTCCCTCCTCTTTTTCTTCTCCGCTTTCTGTTGCAAACTGTTGATGTGTCGGGGGATTGTTTTGTTGTGTTTTTGCTTGTTTTACTCTTGCATGCTTTACGGCAAAATAGGGGGTTTCGGTTAGTTTTACCACAAAAAAAAATGTTTTAGAGTTTTGCTGTCAAATCGCTTCATGTCTCTTTCTCTCTTTCACAATCATTCAGGTTTTGCTTTTACTGCTTTTCTCTTCCGATCCGATCCCTTGCAGGTGTTTCAAATTTCAAACGGAGTTGTGAAAAAAGGGAACAAACAGCAAAGTGCAAAGGATATCGAGTAGAGAAACCCCGAAAGCAGGGAAAATCACGGGAAATTGGATAGTACCAGCAAATGGTAACAAAATAGCATCCGAGGGGAGACGGGAAGGGACTGATTTATATTCAACACCAAGACGCACCATCGACCATCCATTCAGGACAAACCAGTCCAGGACTCGAAACAAACGAAGATCGAACGATCTTCAAGCTGCGTAAAAAAAGGGAAGGGATAACAAAATTGAAGCAAAAGAGAAATCCCTCAGACCCTTGTTTGATCGTTTGATTTTCATATCCTCTCTATATAGTTAGCTGCTCCTCACTTCCTTGGCTAAAGGGGGTAGCCCGAGGGAGGTGCATAAATCGGTGATCATTTATACCACCAAGCACTGATCGAACGTCCTTACCACAGTCCCTCACTTCTATTTGATGCTTCTGGTGTATAAGAATAATCTATTACAGAGAGAAAGAGAACGAAATAGCGATTAAAGAATAAGGTCAAATAAAACCGGTCATCCTTCCAAACGGAGCCTTAAATTATAAAAAAGGAACGTAAGGAAAAAAAGGAGCGTAGGATAGGAACTGGAAGTCTTCGATTTTCCTAACCGTATTCTATTTAACGCTTTGGGAAACACGTTTCCACGTAACGATCGTGTTTTGCTGTTCGATTCATTGGATTGACCAGCGAAGCAATTCGACGAACTCATCGACAATCAATCGAGTGCAAGTTGCGCACCTCGAAAGGTACGAAACAAATCGTTAGGAAATCCCTGCGAGCAAACAACAACGAACGACAGGAGGGAGGGATAAAAGATAAAAATTAAAATTAAGAGTTTTCAACGGGAATCTTCAGCAATGCGCGCATATTCAATCTGACCCAGAGAAGAGCAGGGAATGGGAGAATTAAAAGGCCACAAGATATAATTACGCTGGCCCTCGGAAGCCCTTGCGTCCCTGTTTGAGTCCGTAACATGATCGTGGTGGTGGTGGTGTCTTCCGTCTGCCTGCATGAAAAGGATCCTCCCGGTTATGGATCGTTCGTTATGTTTTGTTCGTTGTGGAGAGAGAGCGAGAGAGGACGGAGAAGAATGAAAGGACGCGTCCAGGTCATCGGGACGCATCGCATGCTGTCTGGCTTTGCTCCTTGGACCTTTCCACACGTGTCCTGCATGTGACCAAAAGCCGAGATTGATGAAGATTGATGTTGCATTAGCCTTGCCGAGGCAGGGTTGTTTCGTTTGAAGGGATTCCTCGATTTTACCTGCTTATTAAACGGCATGGAAGAGGAATAAAAAAGGCATTTTTAAAACAAAGAAGTTGAAGCAAATTAAAATTCAAATGTTTGATGGATTCTTGCTATTAAAGTTGAGGATTTAAATGCAAATAGCCTTTAACATCAGCTTTAATTCCTACGTTGATTGAATCAATGAAGAGCAATATACTTTTATTTTTAATTATTTTATTATTTATTTTAATTAACCTCATCGTACACCTTTACCACACTATTAGGTGTACAAACAAGTTCAAATCGTTTTCAATTAAACATTTTCGCTTTTATGTATACTTTCGCTATTTATTAATGCTCGAAAGTATTTTCAATCGTTTTTCATCATTTTTCCCAACTTTAAGGTAAATTTAGGATTGTTTTTGATTCACTTTATCGTGATAGTAGAATTGCTGTTCGAGCTGATCATAAAAGGGCCCATTTTTAATGTCTCTGAGTACGTTTCTTATGCGTTCCTTGGGAGCATTTGATCATAAGTGAACAAAAACTCGCGACTTCACATCATATAGAACCCAATAATGTACCTTGTGGATGGTTTCCACTACTTTAAATCGACAGGGCTTGCTGAAGTAGAGCAAGCGTTTCTGCAAGTTATGGATGCGGTTATGCAGAAATTTCATCGTAATTCATGTCTAGTTGTCCCTACTATTTTTTTAAGGAAAACACTGGACTTGTGTTTTAAATCTAACCCTTTGAATCGTAATCTAACCCCACTTTGAAACCCTGGAAACAACTCTCAACAAGTCGTATTTTAATGGATTATGATAACCATGCTACAATTAAGAATGATTACCATAAACCATTCGTTGACGACGGTTATTGGTAGCCGTTTTATGGATATTGCCAGGAATGAAGTAAAACTTCTCAAAAAAACACTGTTTTTGTGAAGATAATGTTGCGAAATGACAGATAGTTGAGGATAGTGTTTTGCTGTTTTGATTTTATCATTTTTTTTTGTATCATTTTAATTGTGTCCAACAATATCCGAATTGATTAAGAGTAATTGATGTTCATTTCTTAAATCAAGCTTACACTTACGCCCAACAGATTGCCTATAGCAGCTTGATATAAAACAAATATTATCCCCACAAAACAATCAAATCAATTGATTCCAAAAGGCGCAGAAAGCATTCAACCGCCATTCCGAAAGGATTCGCTGATTAAATAAACAGCCATTTAGCACGTATGCTCGCGCTCACGGAAATAAAACGCTTTATTTGCTTACCGCTACGAACCGTGTTTGCAGGATCGCATGATCATAGCCAAGATCAGTCTATTCTTGACTCCCTTCTCGGCCTTTAAACAATTCCCGGGTCAGCTGTGTATTGACCGCTCCCAGCCAAAGTGAACCTTTCGGTGTGGTGGCTAATGGGAAATAAATAAACCGGACACGTCATAACAGCGCGCGCATCCTGCCTAGCGCGTCCCGGCTCTTCCAGCTCCTCTTCTGCTCCATGCCGGACACCGTCTCAAGCTGAATTCAATTAACAATTTAAATTACACATTATCGAGACACAGACACACACATGCAAACCGAGAAACTCATCGTTTCACGGCATATACTGGTCTGGTGGCCCTTGCGGCAGAATGTAACGCCCTGTCACGCGTCATTGTGAGGCTTCGCCGGTTTACATATGCGCGACATGTTGTGAACACTACCGGGCAAATTCACCAAAGACAAAGGTTGGAAGAGTTGGACGGGAGGCGGGACGGGTTCCTTCCATCAAAACTGACCGTCGGGCTGTTTGATGGGGTGGAAAATACTTCAGAACGGTCGAGCGGTTCAGAATGGCCATTTTCTTAGCGTAGAATGTTTGAGCCTCGGCCAACCCATCTCCTCACACTTTTATGACCATCTCGTGGTGCGAGAGGACGCGGAGCGAAGAAGGGGCTTATGTGTTTGGTCACATCCGCGATTGCGGCCCGATGCACCCCCCCTTGGGGCGACGGGGACGGGGTTAGTCTAATGAACCAATAAGAATTCTGACCGGGTGGAAAGTCCATCGCGCGAATGACGGCGGCCGGACGATCGGATTACGCCGCTCAATGTGCGTGCTTTGGAGATTGGGAGAATGTATCTTTATATACTTTTTTTCCTTATTTTTTTTCGATCGAAAGATTCTTCGAACTAACCCCGCCGGGTGCTGACCAGAATCGTAAACGAAGCGGAACGTGTGGTGCGTACAGGTGAGTGTTTGTTTTATGGTTATTCTATGTTGCGGGGTTTTTTTTGTTTTTGTTTTTAGAATGGAAGTATGCCGAGAATGGGGAATCGCGTTTGCTCGCAATCAAATAAAATGTTACATTCTATGTGAAGCAGACCTTAAACGCAGAAAAAAAGCATCATAAAAACGACAAACTTTTCTGGTTAGGTAATCATTTTAGAAGACTTCAAATTCCTTTCCAACTAGCGCGTGTAGAACAAATCGCTTTTCAAAATCGTTAATTGAATGGAATTGAATTCACATTCTAATTATTTGTTTTATTTGCACTTTATTAAGGCTTTTGATTTATTGTCTCTAATATTTGTTGTTTATAATGCTTGAAGCAAATGGCACAAACAGTCAAGAATTTATTCCAGCAGCCAAGTGACATAGACAAGTCTAGAACGGCAGCGCCCAATACGTAAAATATGGAAATTTGATGCTATGGAAATTGTTTATGAGTTGTTTAAAATAGGTGGTTTTTGGAGAATTGCATTGAACTGTTAGATTAATGCAATATTTTGCAATGAGGGAAAGGACCTCAACTAAAGAATTATTTATTTGATTTAAAAAAAGATTAATTTATTTTTAAAGTATCGTCTTCAATTGGTATAACTTTGGTCTGTTTATATCATGTTACAGTCGACACAGCTAATTTTCGTCTCTAAATCGCCACGTTTTGTCTGTAAAGCATAAACGTTGGACAGTTTGTTTAAAATATTCCTATAAGGCAGCAAGTCTCTGCCTCTTTGTCATACATTTTCGTCTCTGATGCATCGACATTTGACTGTTGTTTACTTAGCTTCCAAAAATGAGTGTCTCAAAGTTATTTAATTCAAGTTATAAAATTAATAATTTCATAGCAATTAAATGGCAAGTCATTAAAATAAATACGATAAAATCACCAATGCAACATAATAGTAGTATCATTAAACTAACCCGATTGTCCGATCTGTATTAACTAAAGTATTGACTTTAGGAGGCGACAGTGTAGCTCTAATGAACCTTTGTTGCCCATGTCTCGAATGTCTATGATTGAATTGATTTAGATCTAGAAAAAATTAATTTAAAAAATGTAAATAAATAACTAAAAATTAAGTTAATAAATAAAAAATATAAAAATATAAAGAAAAAATTATAACATAAGAATAAACACATGCACAGATAAATAAATACAGAATAGACTTATCACAATTCATCCTGGAGTCAAAATTTGTTAACTCGTTAACTGTTAACTAAATTTCAAAAATAGGTACGTCAAAGGCTGTCTGATGTAAATGCCATAGAACCAAAATTTTCGCGGAAATGACCTAATTTTCAATAAGAACAATGATTTTCACATTTTATTTCAAACTTATTGGTTTACCTTTTCATAAAATTTGACCTTTAAACTCCTTTAATACTTTTCCTAGACCCATAACAGTCTTTAGCATAGTTGTAGCGTTGAATTACTTTAATCCTTGTATAGAGACACCACCAATTAGAAACATGTTATTAAAAAATATATAAAAGCTGACAGTAAAAGATTTTCAGCTCAAATTGCGTCAAAATACTCTCCGTGGTATGTATGGAGTAATCGTGAAGGAGTAGGTTAATGCAATATATTTCAGTTCTCACTCGTTAGTAAACTGTATTTTAGTCCTAAAAATGACTTCCAGCACAGTGACGTTAATGCACGATAATTTCCAACACAATGGAACCGATCCAATTGGTTATTGACTGCATTGTAATAAGCTTGTATTACAGTCCCCTTTACAAAACATCGCTTTATTTTGCTTCTAAAAGCCATTTAATTAGGTCCACTTACAAGCCGACCAATTGGCACTCTAATTGTGCCAACCAACAGCAAAGAAGCAATCTCTTTCAAGTTATGCTTGTGCTTTCAATTACGCGTTACGGCTCGGCAAGTTTCCATCACCCACCACCATCCAACCAACCGACCAACGGAGAGAAGAAAAAAAACCCCGGTAAAGTTCCAAACCCGTGATGGTGCCATAATTAAACCAACCGAAAGGCTAAGCTAGTTGAGATCTGGTACTAAGCTCGCTCAACACGCGGAATCCATGCGCTTGTGTGTGTGAATACATGTGTACCGTCAGGCGTGTTTTGCATACCCGGCCAAGCGCGCAAATGATCGCGCAATCGTTTCCGCCGCCGACGACACTGTGGTGTTGCATTTCTGGTACCGTTTCGGCTTTAATCGAAGCTGACAGTTCCGAGTGAACTAAAGCCACGCGGTTCGCCCACCTAATCCACCTCAAACACACACACGCTGGTCGATTAGCGCAGTGTTCCGGAATGCGATTTGACGCCCGTACCTTTCTAAGCGGAAGTTCCTGAGCAGCAAAACAGGAAGCGTGAGCCTGGCTGAGCTTTAATGTGCAATCGTACCCAACTCCTTTCTAAATTGAGCACAGACCGAAATGAAGAAATGAAGCAATAATGAAGGGAAATTAATGAATAATTGTAAAGGCCTTGAGAAAGCTGTTAGGAATGCAATAATAGAAACATTAATTGGAAAATAGAAAACATAATTAGAATAGTCAATAACATGAATAGAAAAACTTAGACGAAATATAGAAAATAATAGCAAAGGCTTCAAACTAAACTAAATAAGAAAAAGTACATGAGACAATTAAAGAAGATAATGAAAAATCTTCTTAAGATAAACTAAGAAAAGAAGATAAGACTCTTTGCTCAAAGCTCTACAATATGAAAATGAAACAAAAAAAACAAATATGTAAGTCATTTTTTGAATCATCAAACTATCATAATTGACTGTTTATTTACTTCAAAACAGTTAGCAGAAATATAACAAAAGAAAACAACAAACAATATGAAAAAGGAACTAAAACACCAATACAAAAAAAAACAACAACACAATGCAATAAGCACAAACAATTCATCATCAATGATTGAAGACAGCATTTATGTAACACATTGGAAAAAATAGGAACAAAAAAACCCCAAAACGCGTGCACACTTTAATGAAGTTTAGCCAGCAGCGCGACACAGCTAAAAGTGAGAGTGACAAATCGCTTATGACAGCATAATGGCATAATTGAGGACCCATTTTTTTCTCACTCTACCACACCTTTTTTCCTCCATCCCTTGACATTTGCAACAACGCCAAGTGATGCGTGTGTGATACAAATCGTACGCGAAGCGTATGAATTGACAGGAAATATTACCGCACACACGCACAAAACGCCATCGAATGGGCAACCTCCTCCTAGACCCTAGAGTTTCATTTTGTTAAAGCCCCCCAGGTTTCCGAAGGGGCGGAGGTGCTTAAACACTTGGCACGTCACTTCCCCCAATCAGAGAAAAGGGTTGCGCTCTTGGGCCCAGAGTGTTGCGTGTTTAAAGTCCGCAGAGTACGAGAACAGCAAAAAAAAAATCCACGCGGTGTGTGATTATGTTTAAATACGAAACAATGATCACAAACCCCAAGTGAGGCTCGAGGCGGTTGGGATTGACGGGTCTTTTTTTCCGTTGTCCAAGAGTCCAAATAAACGACGACTCTCCTCTATCCGTTGTGTGTAAGCCAAACACCTTCTTCATCATTCTCAACATCGGCAGACATCATCAAAAAGGTGATATGTTTGAACGACCTTTACCAAGGTGCTTTCGCAAAACACGCCAGTCCCGCGCCAGTCGGGGTATCGTCCGTAATCGTTTTTTTTTGTATTGTTGCCAGTTCTCTGTCCATCGCACTGGAAGCTGAAGATGAGTTTTGTGCGAGATCTTGGGATCTCGCGACGCGGCATGGGAATTTACATCTTTTTATAGCGGAAGATCGCACAGAATGTGTTTGTGCTGTGTAGGGGGTAAACACATCTTAGCAAGCCACAGTCAACAGACGCCCGGTATCGGGATACAAAGAGAATCGTTCTGTACTTCAATGTGCGCGCGCAAAACAAAAACACAAGGTAAACAGTGCAAAAATGTCAAACAAAACCGCGCTCGCACCGCGTCTGACAGCTCAGCTGATCGCGCTTGCGACGATCACTCTCATCTGCCGGCCTGAACATCCCGGAAACGGTTAACACATACACACGCACACGGTTGAGTACGGATCCGGGTTTTCGTGGCACGCTAAGCCATTGGGCTATGGACACAATCTCGGACGTGTTACTGTGTTTACTCGTGTTACGCGGCTTTGTCTTGTGGTCATAAATTCCACCCTCACGGGCTCCTATCGTTCTTTGAGACGTTTGAACATGACTTGGGCAAATATTTTACGGGGAATTTAAGTGTGGTGCAGATGTACGGTGTGATATATTCGTCGGTATAGGTAATCCATACGATCGTCAGCAAACGGGTTTTTGTACAAAAAATGGCATTTCAAAAAGGTATTTTTGGGAGAATTCCATTTCCAAGCGTTTTTTTACTGTTATATTTAAATTTTTAAATTCTATGATTGACTGGCTTGCCAACAGACAACATATTTAAGAAATTCAAAAGTAGTTAAAAGTTGTTCTCTGGATAAATTTTCAACTAATGATCAAACAAGCAATCAATAGTCGTTATGTTTATATATTATTAAATTATATATATTATACTTTTTTCAGTTATCAGGTTAATTGATGATTGTTTCGCGCTCCAGAACAATCTCAACCTATTCAGCAATTGGGTGTGTGGCAAACCAACTAAGCCTCTGTGTGGATAAATACATCGCGATTACATTCAGCAGGAAACGAAACCCTTTAAACTTTTATTACTCTTTACACAGTTACAAGTTGTCTCGCAGGTCATCAGTCAGGGATCTTGGTGTGATCCTTGATTCATCACTATCCTTCTATCACTCTGTAATTTGCAAGGTCAAGAGGATGTTAGGATTTATAATCAGGCAAACTCTTGAGATAAAAGATCCAATATGTCTGAAATCATTTTATTCCGCATTACTACGTTCCATCCTAGAGTCTAACTCAGTTCTTTTCAACTCATACTGTCACGTGTGGACGGCTATATAAGTAAGTGTCCCAGCAAATCTATGCAAGATACTAAATGACAAATAAACAAATAATACCTTTCTAAAGGTATTACAGTCTGTTAATGGCTATATTAAACCTATATGCTCGTCCTGTGTTCAAGTCCCCACGTGGGCGCTTTATGCTCCATACTCAATATAAAGTCTTTAAGTCGTTACATATTGGAACAAACTCAACAAACTATGCAAAAAGTGTACATTTGTTGGATAAAACCCACAGAAATACTTACAGCCGTATTTTTTTTTAAATTGATTTCAAATTTTTAGAATGCTTCCCACATATTTGTTGGATTTGTCCCATGATTTCTTGGACAATTCCCAGAATCTGAGGATCATTTGTATCGATTATCGATGGGACGATGCCAAGAACCAAAAAATCGTAGAAAACCCAGTGTAAAAAAACAGTTACTGTACCATTTAAATCCTCAAATTTTACAAGACTTTAAGTAATAATCAGTTTCAGTGATAATTATCATTATGTTCTCTGATTAACTTATTTAAGAAAAGTAGCTGCATCATTTATGTATAATTATGGTAATTCTATTTGTACATTAACATTAAATTTAAAATTGTATAAAAATGACGATTTACAAAAAAAAATGTTGGAAAATCAAATGCTAATTGAAATTATTGATATTTTTATTTTCCAATTGACACACATTTACACATAAACTTGTAAAGAAAAACTCTTGCTACCACGAAGCAAGACTCAAACGACAGATCATCAAATAGACAAAAAAAACCATTCACACATTTCGATTACGACGTGTCTTTCCAACCACAAAATGAAATGCTTTCATCTTGTCACCGTGTGGTGTGGCGGTGGTGGCGTTTGCCACTTCCGATTTCGATTTTTGAAACGTTAAAAATGGGCCATTGTTCCAACCGGCACAGCACAGTACCACAAACACGACGACACACACACGCACACGACTCAAAAATGTATAACGAGACGCGGAAAAGCTGTTACTACCATTGGCTTTTTAGGTGCGTTGTTACGCTTTTGTTTGCGATCGCACAACGATCGCGAAGTACGGAAGGAGGAAGCCTGCCAGCCAGACCGCCCGGGTGGGCATTTGACAGGAAACCTTCCTCCTCCGCCGCCCTCACATTACAATGTAATTTAGTGTGTTTGGTGTCGGCGCGAAAACCGGAACAAACGATACACACACACACCATTTGGTAACACACATGACCCACTTCCGGACCGCTCCGTCCGTTATTGTACTGGGGCATGCTCGGCGTGTCCGCATGCCGTGTCGTACGTGCGGAGTATTGGGCCAGTGTAAGGCGGAAAATGATAACAAAAGAAAAATGCCACCCACACTCTCCCATATGCGCACCAGCCCACCTCTCCCATTGGGCAGCAGGGCAAGTAGTGAAAGTGGTGAAAAATGGTATGATTGATCGTGAACGGTAGTGGTCAAGTGGTTCCACTGAGTGCGCATCTCCACACAGTACAGCACATACACGTATACGCGACGACCATGCGCCCTCTGTTCATCTAATTGGGTGAACAACAAATGCTCAATTTGGACACATGATGCCCGGTGGAAGCGAAATGGAAATTGGATGGTTCTGAAAAGAGACTGTTTTCATTTTTTCTTCCACTGCCGTGGGACAGCTGAATAGGGCTTGATGCTTGAATGTCGCTTTTGGCTCACCGCTTCAGCACGGTTGAGCAAGGGAAGAGCGGAGAAGGAAGGGGAAGTTAAATTGAATTAAAAGTGTCATTGTGGTGCCGCCAAAGTAAATCTCTCGGCAAGCGGGAAAATTTTACATTGTCCGTTAACTGCTTCTGTTTGGTGGTTTGCTGCTCATTATGGAAGTCTTATACGAATTAACTCTATTGAATTGGTTTGTTTTGATTTATTTTGGCTTATTTTAACTTAGTTAATGCTTATGGTATGTTTGTTAAGAGTTTAGATTTCATTAGTTATAGATTTTTTTGTTGCTGTTTCAAGTTAAATTAACGAAATATATTCCAATTCAACTATATTTTAATTTTTTCCCTGTATACCTTTTAGTGCTTATATTTAACAATGATTATCATAGTTTAATCTAAATTGCAATTGTATATTACATGTAATTTGTTATATTTTAGTATTATACAAACATTTGTCGAAATAAGCTTTGAATTTTCCTGTTTAACATTATTGAAAAAATAATAAATCATTAAAAGAAAGTAAAAATCTCCGTTGTACGTGAAGAACAAAGAGTTTAAAAAAAATCAAAAAGTAGATTTATTCCTGCCGAAACCCGGGATTGAACCGGGGACCTTTAGATCTTCAGTCTAACGCTCTCCCAACTGAGCTATTTCGGCTGGTTGACGAAGAGACGCGGGGATTGAAACAGGTTATGGCACACTGCGCTGCGTAACCGAGCTCTTATCGCGCTTCGCTCGCTTGGCGTTGGTTTGGCTTGTGTGGTTAATTTTAGCTTTTTCGGCTTTCTTTTAGATTTTAAAACGCAGTTAAAGCGTAGCAAAGGTATAATAGCATTGAACAATGGAGTTGATCATTTGCACTTGTTTTTCTATGTTTTCGGCTATAAATAGAACACATATTTTGATCTATTATTACTATCATTAAACGATGAAAAATATTGAAACGGAATGCGATTATTTATCATGCTGGTGTATTTTGTAACTTAATGTTTAAGATAAGGGATATAAATAAGATAAGTAGCATTCATAGACTTATCTAGCAGTCTTTCATCAGGGTTTCATAAAATCAGCTTAAAATGCTTCTAATGCTATTTACAAAGAAAATCACTCTTAATTAACGCAATGTAATCCTCCAATCAAATGTAATTGGTTATATATTTGCTTCAATTTAAAAGTGATCCAAACCAGTTTGGTGCCTATATTAGTTCTGTCTAGAAAAGATGGATTTACTAATCTAAAAAATCGGCTTTTCCCGTCCTCATCAATTGATTGAACGGCTCTAACGGTTCTGTGGATAACCTAATCTGTGTGAAAAAGTTCCACTTTCCCTGTGGAACGCCACCAGCATAAATGTGAGTGTGTATTTTTATTAACCGTTACTAAAAGCAAAACCGGCATAACCGAACCGACCGAGCACGCGCACAACCGGTGGCCCTTGCCGCTGAAAGTAGTGCGACTTTGTTTTTAAAAAGCCGAAAATCCTTCAGCAACACCGGAAGGGTGCGATGCGCGGACCCTCAAGCGTTCTATACCGATAGGGGCGCGCCTCAGTTCCCTCCACACAGACTATAAAGTTCTCGAGTGTTTTTCAAAAAGGGAATTGGCTCTAAACGCGTGCTGGTCACGTGTGAACGCTTTTGTCGCGCTTTCCCCACGATCGCGCTTTCCCCACGACGACCCTGCCGGAGGAATCTTTCAAACGCTCAGGACCCCTCGCACTGCAGCAGAAATGCATCTCGCACCGGTTTATGCGGGCTACTCATTTATTTATTACCGCAACCATCAAGGACCGCGGCAAACCCTCACGCGATGAAGCATCAAATCTGAAGCGGGAGATCCTTCCTCAAAACGGATCTACGGCAGTTGGGTTGCTTTTCGAGTGGTTTTTCGGGAAATTCGTTACCTGTCCCATATGCTGCGAGGCGGTTGGGTGGGATAGTTGATTTTCCCACTTTTCATCAATTGACAGTCAATTCGGGATCCTGCTCTACCCTCCCATCTCTACGTTTTGTTCGACACACGGGATATGGATAGCTTTACTGCAAAAGGGGGAAGTATTCGAGGTTCTCCCGAAGAGGGGAGAGGGTTTTGTTGTGAACGAGTCGCGGTGGCACTGTTGACATGCCGGTACATAAGGGTCACAATTAGCGCATTAAGTGAGGTTTTCTTTTTGCTTTGCTGCCGGTATAATAAACTAACTAAACGAGCCCCCTGGTCCCCTAATTGATGGATGAGTAGATATGTTTTGTAGGGGATGCAAAGAAGGGACGTTTGTAATGCAACCTTCATTATTATCAAATGATATAATAATGCTCTCGTGATAGTTTGCCTTTGAGTTTTGGGAAAGCAACGTTGGAGTGGGAAAAGGCGTTACATTTTTTGTATTTCTCATACGTGTTTTTGAATTTGAATTTCTAATAAAGTTCAGTATTTTTGTCAGCTCTCAGTTAATGCTTATATTGGATGAATATTATAAGGAAATAGTCAAAACAAAATTTTAATATTTCATGAAGCAACTAAGTCCATTTAGTTGTACTTTAGCTTCCAAGCTCAATTAATTGCTCTCTAAATGTGTACTTGAGTACCAAATAACTTCAATGGTTTCACTCCCTCCTGAAATTCTATAGTAGTTAAAGAATTGATCTCGTGATCGTGTACCGCTAGTTAAATTTCCATCTCTATTAAGTCTAATAATAAATAAAATTCGCATGAAGCAGGTTCAATAAAGCAAACATGTTCTGACGGAACAGAAACCAAGTTATTTTCCTGGACCGAGTTCAGGAAAGCCTTTGCAAGGGAACCGAATGTAGCATGAAATACCATAATTGAAACTAGAACAAGAGCAACGACTAAAATGTTAAACTAGCTCCTCTTTTTAAGGCATAAAATCACTCTGAATGCTATAAATTATAACATTGCAACAATAAAACTCAAGGCTCTATTGCAAACCTCAGCCTAATTCGTTCATTCGTGATTGTCAAAACATTCTCTTTCACCGCTCCTGAAGGACACCAGACCAGCATGACGTCTGGGTGATGCTCTCTGCCTGATCTAATGATAATCAGCCTCAACGTGATGATTGATTCTAGAAGGCGCTAAAACCCCCGCAACCAACGCTCCAAAAACGTGTCAAGTGGAAAGATGTGCTATTAACCTAAGCACACTGAGCAAAACACCGCTGCTTCGAGCGAGGATCAGATCTAGCATTGTGTAGGTGTAGATGATCTAGCCACGACTTGGAGCCCCCCTCGCACAACACCTAGACAATCGTGTGCAGCAAAAGAATTGGTTTCTTTTGCGCTCTTAGGAGCAAACCCGGAGATTTCCGACACACCAGTGATTGATGGACTTTGACTTAATTCGCTCATTCTGATCGACGTTGCGCACTCTACAAGCGGATAGAGGAACGTTCGTCAACTAATCGATCGAGTTAAACCTAAACCTCTTCCTGCTCTCAAGCAAACCCTGTCGACTGGCGGGCTGGCTAGATGCTTTCAACTTGTTGTTTCAAGATCAACCGAAACCGATTTCGTGTGGCTTAGGTTAGTTAGAGACAAAAGCCCCTAACAGGCTCGTCCTGACACGGCTTCACCGAACGACAGATTTCGACAACGTTTTAATGCGGCGAGGCCAGTTTTCGCTTGCCAAATAGTCACCAGACTTGGCGAGAGGTGAAGATTTCTCACTGTCAACTGAACGACGCAGCACATCCGCGTGGATCCGCCGGGAGGAACGCTGTTGATGAGAAGATGTTAAATTTTTCGAACCGCCGTTTGCTTGAGCTGACTTTAAATGATGCCTAGATACGTGCTAGGAACTGGTTTTGACAGTCATTCTGAATGGAAAGAGACATCACGTCTCGTTCGCGATCGCGATCGTAAGGTTTATTGCCTATTTTGCGTACTTGCTTGTTCTGAGCAGAGAATTGTTGGACTTGGAAAACTTCTAAATTGTTTAATTAAACTGAATTGTAGTGTAAGGACATTAGAAATTCGTTCATTCAATTTTAGTATCCACATTATTTTAAGTCTCAGATTTATTCAGGCTTTGAGCTAGATCTGAATCTCTAATTTAATTCAGCAAATCAACCAAGAAGCACTACACCAACACCTTGTACTTCCTCCTTTTCGTTACGGTTGTCTCCCTTCTTAGACGGGAAACGTTAAATGCCGGCGTCCGTTTAACCTTCGGGAGAGGACAAAACCTTCAAATCCTCTAGAATCCTAGAGGCCCCGGAAAAAAGAGAGAACTCAAAATAAGGAAACATTCACACGCCACACTCTTCAACGCCGTCAGTGCCGCCGGTCCTAACACGACAGAACTTTCAATTTCTAATGTCCGCATGTCCGCGTGAAGCTTTTTTTTTTCGCGATCGGCCGGCACTGATTAACGGAAGAATGACGGCTGGTCTAGTGGGGAGACCCTACCATAAATAGAGTCGAACACACATACCCACCCCGTTACGAACGGTGGAGGCTTAACACATCAAATTCTGGCTGTCTCTCTGGGGGGGTCAACACTGTATTTCCTGTAGTCGTGACTTTGCCACACTCTCGACGTCTTCCTGCCGCCCCATCGCCAGTGGAATGGTGTCGAACGAGACTGGCACACGACAAGACCCCGGCACAGCACACGATCATCGGGTCTCTATTCCATCACCACTGTGAGCTCTCTGAGCCATAAAATGATTCGATGTTGGCAGGGAGTTGAAACGATCGTAAAGCTGTTCCGTGTGGAGTTGCTGAATGCTTCGCTAACGTGTGAGATGGTTGCCTAACCTCCACCACCGTTCCAACCATCCATTCTGCATAAGTAGAAAAAAGAAGGGTTAGTTACGCTCCTTTGTGGCCCGTTAAGAATCGTATGTTCGACGGGGTGGTTTAAAAGCCGATCGTAGGTGCAGAACTTGTACCATTTTTATTGCTCGGATATTCACCGGACACCTAATTAACGATCGATTAATCATCGTACGCTAGAGTGTTTCGTAT
This sequence comes from Anopheles coluzzii, assembly GCF_943734685.1. NCBI lineage: Eukaryota > Metazoa > Arthropoda > Insecta > Diptera > Culicidae > Anopheles > Anopheles coluzzii. Next base: position 67,686,646 of record NC_064671.1, on the reverse strand, counting down.
GTTGTACATATAGTGCAACACAGGTGTTCTTTTGAATTTCTGTCGGATTTGCTAGAATTACACCGATCAAGTGACTCCCATTCCCGATTGCTTCTAATATTGATCGATTATTGAAATCACACAGACTTCGGAAAAGGCAACTTCAAATGAGCTTTTAATTACAGTCTTGACCTGCCCTACAAAACTCTGAAACCTTCACAAATCGATCCTGAGTGAGGACGAAAATACCTTTCACAGCTTCAATTCCGCTCAACCTTGATGCGGAAAGCGATCTTTCAATTAATCATAATGTAACCATCCTCTTAAACATTTGTTACAATCAATATATTTTGAAGTCGACTCTCTTTCTAGAGGTTCCCTGTTTTGGAACTACATTATTTGTCTTCCAAAACCCCAAAAAGATCCGTTGAACCTGAGGCAACTCTACACAGCGCGTCCAGCTACAACTCACATCCGGGGACGCTTCGGATCGCTTCGTCCACATCGACGAAAGGGGAATCTTTCGTCAAATCCACGTTGGCCTTGCCGGAGGTGGTGGTGACTGTCGATTGTCACCCGCGCGGTTTGTTTGTGTCACCGACAAGTGCACCCTAATGATCCATCCATCGTAGCAATCTGGCTGGTTTTTCTCTCTCTTTCTCTCTTTCTTCTGTTACTGGCTCTAGTTGTGTTTGCCTAACGTCGTCGATCTTCGTCCTCTCCTCCTTCGTCCGTCGACTAACATCTTTGCCTAACCGATTCCTCGCCGCAATCAAAATCATTTATTAAACGAAGCTGTCAAACAGGTTCCACTTCAGACCACCCTCCCCCGACCGCAAGGCTCAAACCCAGTTGGAGATCTTCCCTCGATCCGGAGTCGTAAGTATTGGCTTTTCAAGCTGTTAAGACAGCGAGATTTGAACCCCCAACTCATTTGTGGACAAGGGGGAGGGTAGGATGCATCGAAGAAGTAATTATGAGCCAATTGATAAGTCCCCCAATCAGAGCGAGGGGATCCTTTATTTAGGAGGATGGTAAATGATTCTCGAGAAAGAAATATTCCCGGATTGTTTTAAAATATGCAAAAATTAAATATTTTCCAATTTTCTTCCCTACACAAAACTTGTTATTTCTAACTACTTTTCATACAACTGGCGCTAAGCGGCACCTTATTTCCCTGCAGCTACAAAGGGTGCGCTTACGTACCTCAGCAACACCCGGTAGCAGGAAGTAGCGCATTATAGGAGACCGGAGTGAACCGAGAGGGCGCTTTGTGAAAATAATCAAAAGCAATTAACTACTCAATCGCTTGCTGACGATGAAGGAGGAGAACCACGTGATCCATGATCATGTGGTGGAGTATGCTGGTTGTGCGTGTGCTTATGCCGGTGTTTAAAAAAAAACTAACGTTGCCGTTACGATTCATTCAGCTTTACACTGGTTTCTGATTGTAGTCCCTGATGTAGGGTTTAATTTGCTATAGTGAAAACTTCAATTTTTATCAATAAATGTAGATCAAATTAAATGGAGTTGATATCAAGGTTTGTTTTTACAATCAAACAAAATATGTTAAAATTTGTTTCACGATTTTAAGACATCGTCCTAAACATAATTGAAAAAATGTTGGGACAGTCAATAAAATAAGGGACAAATTCAAAACAATTTGGGAAATCGTCAATAACCATTGCAAGTGCGTAAATAAAATATAGAAACCCCATTATGTTAAACCTATATGAAACCAAAGGCGCATGCTGAAAGATGTCGTATGATATTAATCTGTATGAAAAATCAAGAAAAAGGATCAATCCTGAGAATTGATCGATTTTTCCATAATGCTCAGAATAAAACTAACCTCAAATTTGGCAAAAAATAGTCCTTCAGGCCGGATTAACTTGTGCAATCAATGGATTTGTTTCAAGCCTCTGCACAGTAGTTTGCTTCAGAGCAATCGGCGGACATTGCTATTTACTGTCAGTGTTTGGCCTATTTCAGTATCGATTGACTTTAGTTTCACATATTATACAATTACATAGAATTTTTAATTATTTTGGACATACAGATGGCGCCACTAGTGAAATATTTTTTTTAGCTTCAGTATGACCCTGGCAAAAAAATCTCAAATTGATCAAGTAACTTCAATTTGAGTAGAGATAAACAATTTAATTTATTGAATGTTTCCTGTTGCCCGTGCCTACAATTATTTATTAACAATGACATAAGTAAATGTCAAATAATTAAATTTTAATTTAATAATTAAAAAAATATTTATAAAATAAATAATTAAATTATACTTTTGATTTCAATCGTCGTTCAGTCGGGTTATTGTTCGGACTAGTAAACCCTGAATAGATTTAGAGGCTAACGAACCCTTCGTATGATTATTTGCAATACAATACTTATAGCAAGGAACAGATAGTGTTTGCTGTTGCTCAAACAGGAGAAAAAAATAGATAAATGTTACCACTTTTATTTTAGTTTGTTGGTTATCTAAAAAACAGTAAGAAAAAAAGAGAACTAGATTTATAAATACAATTTTAAAATTATTCTTTTGTAGGTGGTTGAAAATAATAAGAAACTTCTTCTTCTTATTTGATGTAGTAAGTCTATACCTGTGTAAGCAACGTTGAGGCTAAGATGTCTTTGACTGATTTGGAACACATTAACCAGGTTTGCATATAGTGAAGCGGGAGGAGGGGAGCTCGAACTGTACGGGGTTTGAACCCATGAAGGGTATGTTGTTAGGTTGTAAAAGTTGACCACTGTACCTTAAGAATAACCACAGTGTAGTTAATCGGAAAAAATGTCGTACTTTTAGCTTTGTTTGTTGCATTTAGTATTTCAATCGATCAACTTTTAAATTGCCGCAGCGCTTAGAGGGGACAAAAGGGGACCGAATTTTTTTCACTGAAGTTGTAGAAAGTGTTAAACTTTAATTCAATGTGGGTAGCAACAACAGGAAGTTAGAGGAAAAAAAATGGCGCTCTATATTATTGACTTATGTGTATATTTTTCAGCTTTTTCTATATATTTTTTGTAGTAACTTTTTTATTCGTCACAGTAGCTTAAGTCTATTAACATATTCTTAAAGACGAAAAAAATACCTTTCCAACAATGTATTATTCAAATTTGTAGGTAGAACACAAACGAAGTTTTAAGCAAATACATTATGTCAGTGGATACGGCTTAAAAACGGCCAATAAGCCAAGACTTTCAGATTCAAAGCGTCATAACTTTTGAACAAATCAATGAAATTCTTTGAAATTTCAACTTTATACTAAACAACTATCCTAGTTTAAGTTAAAAATAAAAGGGATAGAAATAAACAGAAAAAATACTTTTCCATAAAGTCCGCCTTTAGACCACTGTGCTCTGGTTCCATGTACTAAGCTGTTATGATTTTTATAACTATTTTTATAACTATTATGCCTGATTAAGAAACAGGCTAACAACATTTATTTAGAGTTCTGATTTTAATCTTAAAATTAAAGCGAAGTACTTTAATTGTTGTACGAATAACAAATCTTTGATTTTGAATTTATTAAAGAATATTTTTACAAATTTAAATATTTCACAAACTCAAACTCCTCGTGCCAATGATGCTTCTTTAATGCACTCTTCAACCCTCATCCACCTTGTGGTTTGTGGTTCATTCACGGCTTCGTTTAAAGTTTCCTGCTTGCCACCATAATCATCCGAACAAAAATTATACTCTCCCCAAAAGTAAAGGGTTCCAAATTTAACCTTAACGGTGCCCCTCAAAGTTCAAGATTTTTGCACCAAGAACGTTCATTCTGGGTAATTTTCACCGTATTTGGGTTTTTTTTCTTGCGTGCATCCTTTTTCGAAAAATGGGATGAATAAGAACACCAAAAACCATTTTTATTTTTTGTTTAGCTGGATCGCAGCATAACGGCGGTTTCCTCCGAAAAAAAAAATTAGCCCCTTTTGCGTTACACATACCCCACCCGAAATCATTACCCGTTGCGCACTACTCTCCCTATTTCACTCGGTCTCTCCTTTTCCTCTTCTGCGTGTGCTCGATCACACCTACCGTCGTGCCGTTCGGTTCAGGCGAGGATCACACCGTGCACACTTCGAACACGTGTTCCTTTCGTAATAATATTATGCCATCCACACCCCACATGGAGGCATAAGCAGCGAAAAAAAGAAAAAGCTCGAAACCAAACAGAGGATCGACATTTTCATCGTCGATTATGCTCACCGTGTGTCCCTTTTTTCGTGTCTGTGCGTCTGGTTTCTTCCTTTATGGAATGATTCAAGTGAAGCAAAAAAAAAAGAACGTTTGTAAAAAAGATTGAAGGGCAGCAATAGAACAACAGAAAGGAAAGAAAGAGAGAGATCGAGTAGGAAAAAGTGTGTATAAAAATATGGAAAACCTGATGATGATGATGAGCGCCCATACAAAACGTAAACCAAAACCGTTCTGCTCAAAAGGAACGACGACAAAGGACCAAGAACGAATCAAAGAACGTTCAAAAGAAAACAACAAAAAAAGAGCACAAAATAAGAAAGAGGACAAAAAGCGGTGGAAATGCGACGACCCCAAGCAGAGTAACGTTATGCAGTTGTGCGCGTTTTTACAGATTGTATGTCCTTCATTTTCCACTCACTCTCGCTCCCTCTGTCGTTTGCACTTGTACCTCCTGTTCCCTGCTTTCTCTCCCTTTGCCTGATCGTGATCTTCGCCCCCTGCTGCACACGTGAGGATCGATGCGTGGGAACGTTGAGCATGTGCAACGTTTGCGTTTAAACCCGAAACCTTCCTCAATTTCCCTGTTTTTTTCCTTCTTCTCCTCCCTCTTCCCATCTGCCCGGTTGTAAATCGTAGTGCCCGAAAATAAATAGAAGCAAAACGCATCTCACAACACTGCGCACACATCTCCCAATAGGTTACAGACAGATCGACCACCAGCACCAGCAGAAGCAGCAGGATTGACGGGGTCGCCCTCTATTTTTTCCCCCTTTTGCTTCTTTAAGAAGATGCAATTTCTCACTTGCGCGGTTTGCGATGTTGTTGTGCACAGGGGACGGGACTTGTGCACCCGGTCTTTTTTTTCGTTTTTGTTCTTCTTTTCAAAGGGAAAAACAAGAAGCGAATGGTGGAAAGCAACAACACCATGACATGGAACGTTGAAAGGATAAAGCAGAACGAAATGGAAAATGCAATACTGCATCGTTTTTCGACATTTCTTTTTGTGTGGAGAATGGATAGGAAAATGAATTTTCCCACACGCAAAGCGGTATTTTCTTCCAGCTGGAGGTGCTTCGAACGTCGTGTGTGCGTCATCGTGCGGTTCGTTATGGCGCGAAGGATGACAATCACACAGACACACAAAACTGTGCGTACACGGCAAAGAAATGGTTTGGTGAGTAATTGACCCCCTCCTGGGTTGCTTTATTTGTTTACTTTAGTCTTTAAGTTTTGTTTACTTATTGATGTTGGAAATCCTTTATGGTGATGTATGCCTGTATCTTGTAGCTGTTGAGATGATTAATGATCAATTGTAATCAACTATATGCAACATTGATGGGGTCGAATGCTTCGTAAAGGGTAAACAAAACTAAACATTTGTAAGCGTACGATTGATTTTTCAATACTAACGGATGGGGAAAGTGTTTGGTGTCACACTTTTATCAAGACGGGGGAAAAAGAGATCAATAATGTTTATTTGCATCCTCGATCATGATCAACCAAAAGTCGTTATAGTAGATGAAATTAGCATTCGATATCACAACACTCCTATCAATGGTGGAGCGCATCCAGCACAATGCTCTTTCGCTTTCAAACAACGAGCTGATTTTCTTTTTCTTTTTGGCGTAACGACCTACGCGCGGTCCTATGACCTACGCGCGGTCCTATCGATCTCTATTCAGGCTTTCGATGTTTATTTTATACCAAGCAGCAGGATATAGTCAAGTCCTATATGTATGGGTGAACGCTCCATACAAGGCTTGAACCCACGATGGACATGTTATGATGTCGTGGTAATTGTCGACTATACCATGAGACCGCCCCCTGTCCTGGCTTGATCCTACTCAACAAAGTGATCTGTATCGGAATTGGATCCTCAATGTTTTGATCCTACACAACGACCTGATCTGTTTTGGAATTTGACCCTCCATGTTTTATCGTATCCTTATCAGTTTTTTTTTGTTTCTTATCTCAGGATCACGTTGGAATGTTAAATCGAATTACTTTTACGGTATGGTGTGCTGGGTAACAAAGTAACCGCCAATCACACTGATATCACGGAATAACAGGTGATCGATAGTGAATGTGGTGGTATAAGTCATTCTCTTTCCCTTTACATCGCAAACGCGTTGTCTGAAGTATTTTAGTCCGATCAGCTGTGTTAGCATATTTAGTAGAATGTTTCTCTTCTGCTCATGTTAATGGATTGACTGTTATTACTAATGTAATGTACCGTTTAATAAATATGAACGGGCTGAATGCGGCTAATTGGGCGCTAGAAAAATAATCCTTTTATGCTCTTTCCAAGGGGTTTCCCTAGTGATTTCGGTGAAAATATATAAAATATCAATATGATAAATGAAAATGTTATGGAAAACAACCTGCGATTTTTGTCCTTTGTTTCATGTGTAAGGTGATTTTGTTCGAATTTAATGATATGTTGTATTGTTGCTTTACTGTTCCAAATATCACGCTTGAAAATTTGCAATAAATATCTCTCCTTTATGCTCAAGATGAATAGTGTTTTAACGATTAGCTGCAACCGCACCGACACTTCCCCTTCCTCCTGGCATTTTCGAATCCTGCAGAACAAAATTGCCTAATTTGCACTGCCATCCTGTGCCAAGAAGTTCCAGTGTGCGCGCACAAGTGTACCATTTCTGTAGCGAGGTTATCCAGCAGCTTAAGAAAGGGGGTTTTTGACTCGCCGTACTTTCAAAGGGTCCAAAATCCTCCTCCCCAAATAAGAAAAACAAAACAACCAAAAACTGCATAAGATCTACCGGCTGTCACACCACATCGTCAGGCTGGAACATGCGCTGCCAGGCGACTGATGGTAACCCTGAACTTGAACCTACCAATTAGTGTCCGCAGAAATGTTTTCACAGTTGCTGCTACCGTATCGCTTGTCCACATTATTCTTGCGCTTTGTTTTTTTTTACGGGAATGGACAGAGCATTTGGGGAAAAGTTTTGGAGGGAGGCTCCACCAACCTGCACTGGACAACATCATGGGCTACCGAGGGCACGCACGAGAAACAACTCCAATTAAGTTGCTTCCCTTTCCAGAAAGCATCATCATCCGCATGATCGTCTGTTTTTAGGGGGTTCCCCTCGAGTCCATCATCCTGATGCATCCAGTCACCGGCGTTGCAACACTCTGCACTCTGTTGGGTTTGGTTGTAATTGACGAAAAGTACTCAAGACGACAACTACGACGGCGATGGTGACTGGACGACCAGCAGCTAGTTGGTTTTTATTGCACGAGCCTCAGTCTCATGACAACTGGATCTGGCTTATTGTATGTGGTAATTGAAGTTTAAGGTGTGTTTCTTTAACCAGCTATAGCGATCAGCCATATTTAATCTGTATTTACAAGACGATTGTACAGGTTGTAATGACCGATTTCAGTTAAATGGCAGGTGCGAGAGATGCAGTCACCGCTTCCGTTCCGTTGTGATTCATATCACACCGAAAAAAAAAGCAAACAAACCAGAACGAGTAGGAAATGCTAAGAATTCACGGGAAGATCGTTTTGCTCGGATCGGGTGAATCATCACGAATGGAGATGTTTGAATATTTTCTGTCTGAATTTTTCTATGGAAATACAAATAACAAAGAATGGAATTTCTACTCATAAAATTGTTAAATTTGATCAGAAACTCATTAAAACTTTATTTAAAGGTGATCATCGGTTCTAACGGCTCATTACTTTGCACAAAATTGCCCCAGAGATTGTTGTACGCGAGCTCGTGAAAAAAACTTGCATTCAATTTGTTTCACGAAATATTTCATGGGTGAAATTTCATTGCAACACGTGCAGGCCATTTCTGAAGGGGTTGCTCTTACTACGATTTTTAAGAATTGTTTCTGAAGACAATTTTATGTTTAAATGGAGTTTGTTCACCAAAAGCAACGATCGCCGTGTTATAAAGAAACGGCTAGATTGCAACAGATAGAGCCGTTATAGGAGAATATGTTCCCCAAACCCTAAATATACTCGGGCTATTTTAGAAGAAAAAAAACATACAATTAAAAAAAAGTTTTACTATAGCAATCATCCGCGAAGATAATAAGTTATAAGATTTAAACTGAAAATATTACTCAAGTAACGGTTAGTTCTGGATAAAGTTTTTTTTTGTTTAGAAAAAAAATCAGGTTTTCCCAAGGTTTTTGCTGTTGTTACATTTAACTTTCTGCAATCCGCTCTTGTTCGAGTGACGTTTTGATGTTTTTTAAAACTTTTTTTGTTCATGAAATAATGATCTCTTTGTTGTACAATCTCAGCATTTTCGTGATGTACAAAAAAAGCCTATAATTTTAGAAATCTAAAGATATTTATTTTATTAAGATTTATCATATTTTATGACTTTTGATCGAACATTGATTAATTTCATGAAATTGGTTCTCAAAAGTACGGAATGCCGAGCGTAAACTGCATTTCTGCACCTTTTTGAGAAGTTTCCTTTTTTTGTTCATTCTACAATTTATATGACGTTAGACAGATTTTTTGAATCATTTGAATTGACTTTCAAAGAAAAGAAAATATATTCAGATTCAAAAATATATGGGAAAATTTTTAATAAATTGGTTTACGGGTTCAAAAAATTACAAAAAAAATAAAATAAAAGAAAACCCCTGTAAGATTTGTTGGAAAATCAAGTACTGCTGAAATTTTATACTGTAATTCGCATTTTCTTGCATAATTATTGTAACAACAGTCAATTTGAAAATGGTATAACAGCAGCTATTTTTTGTCCTACACAAGCAGCTTGTATGACAGCTGGAGCGAACGAGACGGCGCGATATACAGCTGATCCTTTCGCACGGCGCTTAGAAACATTCAAAACAAACACACTTGTTGGTCGCTGTAAACAGAACCATTTCTACCATTTTGTGGCGCGTTTTGGGGAGCGTGTTGAGCACATTTCCCTGTGAAATTGTGCAAAAACGAATGCAATTGTATCGAACATCAATAAGAAAATGGAGTTTACTGCTAAAGAAACGGTGCTAAGCCTGCTGCAGCGCTACGCTGACGGTCCGCGAAAGAATGATGATGAGTTCTTTCGAGAGGGAAACTTTTATCTCAAGCCATTCGCAAAGCTGGGAGTGTTGAGCAAATTTCCTTTGGATGATACGGAACCCGAAGATGACGGCATGTAAGTAAAGACCCCAGAGTCATGGCATGTGTGTAGTTGGTGTTGCCAAAATAACCAAACCCATTCCTTCCAGCGAGATCAGCTGCAACGTGCCGGATTGTAACTTTTTCTGCCATTCGGTCATGGATTATGAGGCGCACTACAACGCCCAGCATCGGTACACGTGCGGTCAGTGCAAAAAGTCGCTCCCGAATGCTCACCTGCTCGATCTGCACCTGTCGGAAACGCACGACTCCTACTTTGCAGCACAGGTCCAATCGGCAAGCCGTGCAATGGTAACATTTTCCCTTCTGTTTTTATATAACTCAATTCTAATAGCCCATTTTTTCTTCTTTTAAAGTATGCTTGCTTTTTAGAGGAATGTAAACACCGCAGCAAAGATCCGGCCGAGCGTCGAGATCACTGCATCCGCGAGCACCGGTTCCCGCACAATTTCCGGTTCGATATGCAACAACGCGCCAACCAACCGAACAAATCAGACAAACAGCCGAAAGCGACAGTCGCGATGGAGACGGAAAGTGCTGCCGGCGGCATGACGTCACCGCACGCCGAAGAGCCGACCCAACTGATCGCACCAAAGTGTAGGAAAAATTTCTCCTTTGGCCATCCACAGCAGCGTACGTTTAAAACGAAAGCGAAAGCGACCGGTGGCACTACTAAACCGAGCGCCGCCAAGTGTGATATACTGGAAAGCAACCAAATGGTGATCGATCTGCTGGATAGCCTTCCGCAGGAATAATGCTACAAAGTCGGAGATTTTAGAGGTTCTTAAAAACCGGGCTTTCTTTCGGGCTCCGGAGTAGCGGTACTACAATAAGTTAAGTTAAGTAAAGTGAAATAAATAATATGAATTAAAATGTTGCAACCACAAGACACCCTGGCCCTGGGACAGCTGTTTAGGCTTCGTTGTCCAGATCCTCCGAGCTGTACTCATCGGCCAGGTAGTCCTCCCCCGTGGACGAACTGTTGCGGTACGTTTCCAGATTCTCGAGACCGATCGTGGACAGCTCGGAGGATACGTCGGCCATCATCGTAGTGGATGGCTGCTCCGTAGTGCTACTGCTCGTCGTTGACGTCATCATGGAGGGTGGAAGAATCTCGCAGTTGCGTCCCTTGTACCCGGACGGACACTCACATCGATAGTGGCCATCGTCCTTGATGACCGATTTACACTTGCCTCCGTTCTGGCAGGTGTCGGGATTTTGCTCACAATAATTAAGCTCTGAGTGGGCGATTCAAAACAGTATTAAGACGATGTTCTGTTAGGAAGAGCTACGGACTTACCCTCATCACAGAGCATTCCACCCCAGCCCGGTTTGCAGTTACATTCCCACGGTCGGCGACAGTCACCGTTGACGCAGCCCGGGTACGGGTGACACTTGTTGCACTCCTGCCCCATCCAGCCCACCTTACAGCGGCACTCTCCCGGTCGGCGGCAGTATCCATGCTCGCGGCTACAGTTGGCGGCACAAATCGCTAAAAAGAAGTTCAATTAATCATCTCATTAATCGTTCTTATTATCTTCTTGACAAAAAGTGGACATCTTACGCGTCTGGCACAGGATGCCCGTCCATCCCGGAAGACATTTGCATTCGAGCGGCTTGGTGCAGGTACCGTGCATACACCCGGGCAGCACCTGGCAGTCGCGGCAGGTCGGTCCGGCCCAGCCCAACCGACAACGGCACTCGCCGGGCGCTTCACAGTACCCACGGGACGGATGGCAGTCGGAACGGCAAATTGCTACAAAGAGGACACAATCAAACATTAACTTAGTTCAACAATTCAAACTCCGGTCCTTTACTTACGCTCCGAGCAGAAGATCCCATCCCAGCCCTTGTGGCAGACGCACTCGAACGACACCTGGCAGCCGCCGTGCTGGCACCCGGGCAGCGGGATGCATCGGTTACAGTTTTCCCCGTAAAAGCCAAGCTTGCAGCGGCACTCGCCGGGCCGTTTGCAGTAGCCCTGAAGCGGATCGCAACCCTTCTTGCAGATCGGCACATCGCACAAATCGCCCGTCCAGCCCGGCAAACACTTCACGTCCCCGTTGTCATCGCACACGTAGTGGGAGTACTCGTTCTGGGGCGTTGGCAGCTCGCAAGCCTGTCGGGAGAAAGAGCGGTTGCGGAAAGTGGTGAGTTTTAGGAATAGGACAAATCGTTTCATTAAGGTGTGGTAGATGGTGTGAGCCGGCAAGGAATGTCTAATTAAATATTAATTAGGCGGTGGATACTGTCTGATGGAATGCTTGTCAAACTCTGGTAGAATTCTTCAATCTTTTTGGAGTGATGTAGAGCTTTATTTTTGTAAATCGTGCTCCAAAAAAAAAAAAACTGCTCCAATTCTTCGTAAAGAAGCGTTCTGAATATAAGAAAAGGAGTATTAGATAATGCATCTTCTTAAAACACGATCTTTTTTCGAAGTATTACAAGAATTCAAAATATTATTTTATTAAGAAGATCGTTTGGAGTTTAAAGGACATTTTTTCGTCATAACGGACAAAATAATGAGAACTTCCAATCGTACGGTCGAAATAAAGGATAAATTTTTGAAGTCCATCGGCAGGTTTTTGTGACATACCCGTCAGTTGAATTGCCGTTCACGTTCAGTTCTTTAATATGAATTAATTAACATGAATGTAATGTGAATCAAAACGAATATGAATCACCCAAGTTCTTCAAAAACTGAACAACTTTCTCAATTCTAGTTGGCATACTTTCACGATATTTGTTTGGAGCGCACCTACGACTCTAATCCGACTCCGATTATTGTTAATCCGATTCCGACTCGGGCAAAATGGGAACCACTAGCTCCGGAAAGTCTTTTTTGGCCGTCCACAAGGACAGAAGAGGCGTGATAGGCTCAAATTGAGGTGACAAGATGGCGTGGAGGCGTCTGCCATTGAGACCGGGAGAACGGAGTCTCAAAGGCCATGCGCCAGGGTAACTTGCCTGTCTCCTATGCAACTTGAAGGCCATCCGTGCTGCCATCCATGGCTAGAGAGGACCATCCGTGACTCGAGAGTGGAGACCACGGGAACCTTCAACAAAAGTCAACCCAGATCCTGGCATACGCTGATGATATGCACATTATTGGTCTGCGGCTCTCCTATGTAGTAGTAGCCTACCAAGGGATGACCTGGTGGAAAAGATCCTCAAATTGCAGATAAACGATTCCAAATCAATAAATGGTGAACGCATTTTTGAAGTAGTCCTAGAATTCACCTATCTCGGGTCAAAGGTCAGCAACGACAATAGCATGAAAGTTGAGCTGCGCGCAAGGATGCAGATAAATCAGTTCACTTCAAAGAACCTGTCGCGACGGATGAAGCTGAGACTATATAGCATCTGGCGACTCTGGACGACTCCGGAAGCCTCCTGATGACTACGACTCCGGGCGATTCCGAACGACTCCAGATAATGGGTGGATCTACCTTACAAAGTCGGATCCGTAATCATCGCAGTCGTATCGGAATCGACTCCGGCTTTTGCCAACTTTACCCATCACCAATATGGACTGCAAAAGCAGGCTCGCGAGCCTTACTTTGCCTATCACTGGTCTAATCTGATGGCAATTGGGCTTGTTTTTGTATCATCATGTCTCCAATTGGGAATAATGGTTTCGCGAAATTGTGGCAACTTCTTTTGGTAAAATAAGCAAATCTGTATTGTTTTCACAAAGGGCTTGTATCGATCATAAAAAAAGCATGTTGATGATCGTATTCCTTGAAACTAGCTACTATAATAAGGCAGGTGTAATGCAGACGAAATGAGTCACCTAACATAAATTTCACACACTTCAATACATTAGACGGCTTTCAGGAAAACATTCTATATTGATCGGTTGCTAATGGTCCTGCGATATCAGGGCGGTACATGCTATATTTAAATAACCTGTTAAATAGAACAATTAAATATGTTCAACAGAAGTAAAATGATGATAAGGAAGAACACACATGCATTCGCTGATGTGTTAGGGTGCGATTGCACGAACTATGAACCACGAAGAATCAATATAATCTAAGTGTAATGCGAACTTCTATGGCTAATGCATGACTGGTTCTTAATTTTTTAGTCCAGAATAAGAAGAATTTAGTTCAGAAATAATTTGTTTAAATAACTAATCATAAGTGCAGATACTGCAGGGCTCAGTGGTCTAATGATAGACGCGGCGGCTTCCTTCATGATCGGACAAGGTTCGTTTCTCATCGTGCAAGATAAATGCTAACAATTCCTAGAAACAACCAAATTGCTTTTGCAATGTATAGATTCTAAAACAAAAACTTTTAAAGTGTTTTTTGGGATCCGCTTTTCATATTCCAGTTGGCATGAGTCAATTGCAATTGTTGATATTGCTCATTTTGATGACTTTGATGACTCAAAATAATAAAACTTTCTTTTTTTGTTTGCTATTTACTTCAATATTTGGAAAGAAAAGTACTGGTTAAGAGCGATTCCATCGTTTGTTCTTGCACTTGGCAAAGCTTTCCTATCCACAGCTGTAACTGTTTGCAAGAGCACGATCAAGAACTATTTTCACTCATACGAAAACTGGTTACGAGCACGAGAGTGTCTGGGATGCGTTTTTTCCCACAACATCCACCTCTCCGCCCCATCATATCCCTCCACCTCCAATTCCCGGGACCATAAAAAGCGTCTCACGTATCGCTCGGTTCGCATCATTTTCTGCCCGTTTTGCCTGGGTAGAACCGTTGCTTCCCTTAAGGCCATTACGCAGGGAGCACAAAAATCGACCGGTGAACGGAAGAAAAACATAACAACATAACGGGTTTTCCGAACACATCGTCCCCTCGCTTTCCTCCCGCTTTTCACTCCCTGTTATGCTCCTGTAGTTCGCTAGCAAGAACTTGGTGGACAAAATCTGATCGAAGAAATAGTGTCCATCCCGCGGAAGTGCGTTCTAGAGACAATGGTAGGAAGAGAGTAGATGAAGCAGGTAGAGAAATTGTTCATTTATCCAGTTGCAGGGAAATTTCTCTTCCACAGCCCCTGCACTTTCTTTAACCGGACTGTTTATAGGCCAACATTTGTTTACACACACGCCCCACACTGCGACCAAGAAGAAAAAAAACAACCCTCCCTGTACTGGCTCTGAGGTCACAAGCGCTAATGGAGAAATCTAGGATCAGTGTCATTGCCATCGTTAATCTGCGACCGAACGCATCGGGGAACGGCGCGTGGCGATGATCGCGGTCGAAAGCTAGGCACACACACACAACACAGAAAAAGCGCATAATTTTCACCCAACCTGCTTCTTCCACTTTGGCACGTAACGGACGGCACCGGACGGGGAGACGAGCGCGATCAGCTGCAGCAGCGCGCCGACAACGATGATCCTATAGTAATGGTTGTGACTCATCGCGCGATCACGTTTTGCGACAGACGGAAACTGTGACCGAAAACACAAACACTGTATCAGCGAACGTTCACCTCAGCAGAGACCGCAACGGAATTGGAGATGCAGCAAAATCAATAAAAAAAAAGGAGAAGAGGCCTAAGCCCGCGGGAATAGAATCACGCCGACTGTGACTGATCCACTCCGATCGTGGTTTGCGCGAAGACTGAACCGGTGCGCTGGGCTGGGCGAATGGTAGCAGCCAACGGGACCGCTCGGTTACTGCTTGCAGACGGGTTGCGGGCAAGACGACGCACCCCAGCAAGCTTCTTCCGTTCGAACGCGGCGTTCGTCGTTTGCTTTTGCTTTCTTGCCCGCGCGTGCTTTCACCTGCGCAACGTGATGCGTCTTGCGCCTGTTCGGGGCAGAGGTTGTTAAGATACGCGATCGATCTGTGTTTCAGACAATTTTAATCGATGTTTATATTTTCTTTTCACCAAGTACTATTATTACATGTCATTCAGAAGCTAATTGTTTAAAATGTAAAAATTTACCAAAAGTACATACATTTTAACTATCGCATTAGGACGAAGTTTCTAGCCACTGCGTCGGTGGGCATTTCCATCGGATTCGTATGCAAAGCACGTTGGCCGTAGCACGGGCATTATGAAAGCTTCGATCGCGTTTAATGAAAGACAAGCTTCGCAAAATTAATTATTTAGTGATTGTTTCTCTGCTTATGTTACAAATTATTAAAAACTCATATTCAAAAACTCAGAAGTACAAATTAATGAAATAACTGTTTTCTTTAGCTCTACAGCGAAGAGATTTTTAGGTTTTTCGATTTTTAGCAATACATTCTATACAGTGCTGTTCGAAAATATTCTTGGATAACGCCAATAGAAAGCAATTTGATGGAAAATTAGTAGAATTATTTCAGCTGATGAGAACACATGTTGCTTATAGCTTTCACGCAAAGCTGGACGAAAAGCTTTTTTTTAGGGGATAAAAGTTCATGTTTGCTTTCACGATCGTATGTGTTTCTTTTTATTATTCAGGAGGCCGTAATACTGATCGTGTGTGGCTACAATTTATAAGAATATTAAAAAAATATTACTTAGATTTTAATTTTAAGCAAATAAGGCGTCATCCATTAATTACGTAAAGCTAAAAAAGATCTCACTAGTTCTTCAAATGCCTGCTTGTACAGGCATTTGATGTAGCATGCGATTCTCAAGTAACGACACACGATTTGAAGCAAATGACATGAGAATTAACTGCAACGCTATTTAGTTGATCATTGGGAGTAATTTTATAAATAGGGGAAAGCGGGGCAAAATGGGCATGTTAAGCAGTTTACTGAATATTCCTTTGAATATGCCATAAAACACAATTTTTCTTCCTTTATTGCATGCCTCCACCATTTATCTATGGATTTAAATTGCCACATAGAATGAAAACAACTTAAAAACATGTAAATACAGTGAACCCTCTCTTATTTGAGAGGCGATGGGACTGTCGAATAAGAGGGGTTTTCAAATTACAGAGGTGGAAAGTGAATGAAAGGTCCATCCAAACAAGAAAGAGAAAGAACATTTAGTATGCAGCCTTAACTGTTGCTATAGGAAACTGCGAACAGGATTGCCAATTTGAGCATACATCATTCAATAACCATGGCAACACCATATACAAATAAGAGGGACACAGATTTCAGAGGTTTTCCAAATTAGAGGAACAAAAATGTACTGGAAATCAAGGGACTGTGCAAAATGTTCAAATAAGAGAGGTTTTTCAAATTGAAGAGGTGTCAAATAAGAGAGGGTTCACTGTAATGTAAAATAAAAGTTGATGTTTTACGAGAAGCATTTTTGACACGCGGGGTAAAATGGGCATAGCCCTGGGGCAAAATGGGCATATGTAAACAAACTGTGAAACGTCAAAACACTGGGGCAAAATGGGCCACAACAACTGCGCTTAGGTAATGGTCTATGGTTTTGCGCACGTTTCGTGAAATGTATTTTCGTTCTATCTTTTGTTTTGCTGGTCAGAAAAGCACTTAAAATTCTTCCGAAAATATGTTATCAAAATTAAAACAGTTTTTACACGTTTAAATCTACAAAATCCAATGTTTTTAATCTGTGCCTGATATCATTATTGAGGCGACAAATACAACACCATAGCCTCACCAAGCGCCGTATGTCAAAAGCATCTGCCCATTTTGCCCTAAGCGTAACTGCCCATTTTGCCCCACGTGAACCATTTTTGTATTTTTTGTTATATTAGTAAAAATACGCATTCAATCGCCTTGCTTTCTTCAGACAAATTATATAGAAAAATCATATCTTTAAAAATATATCATGTACAACTTCAACGCATCCCTGTGACAATGGTTTAAGCTTATTTTCGCAGTGGCAAAAATTACATCAATATGCTACTAAACCTTATTTTGCATTTTTCTTGGTTTTTTGTCATGTAAAGGTTATGAAACTTACATGGTGCTCATAGAACACTCCAATGAATACATTTTGAGCATTGGAAAGTATCTTTGTAGTCAAATAATGCTTAAATAGAGGGTGCGCATTTTGCCCCACATGCCCATTTTGCCCCGCTTTCCCCTACATCGAAAATGCAGCTGATACTCTTGCAAACATTATCGATTTTGTTCGTAAGTTGTAGGACAGGCGTAACTTATAAAGCATCATATCCCAAGCGCCACAGATTAAGCCTAAACGACTGGAAAATTGAATATCCATAGAAAAAAAATTAAAGCTCCACAGCTTCATTGGTTTGATCAATAGATGGCGTATTACAACTCATCATTATATTGCTATCCTTTTCTTGCAATGTGTTTCGACAAGTTTCATCTTATCATGACCTATATAGCCTTCTAACTTTCTGAGCAAAAATCTATATGAATGGTCGTGTGGTCAGATACGTGGGTATTAACACCAACGACCATAACTCAAATCTCACTTGCTTCAGTGATGGTGGTTTTCGTTGGAGTTTAGTATTTAAACAATCGTAACGCCGTTCTAGTTCTAGCGATGCATAACTTCAATGCGACACCATACAACCCAAGCGCCACAGATTAAGCCTAAACGACTGGAAAATTGAATATCCATAGAAAAAAAATGAAAGCTCCACAGCTTCATTGGTTTGATCAATAGATGGCGTATTAAAACTGATTATTATATTGCTATCCTTTTCATGCAATGTGTTTCGACAAGTTTCATTTTATCATGACCTATATAGCCTTCTAACTTTCTGAGCAAAAATCTATATGGATAGTCGTGTGGTCAGATACGTGGGTATCAACACCAACGACCATTACTCAAATCTCACTTGCTTCAGTGCTGGTGGTTTCCGTTGGAGTTTAGCATTTAAACAATCGTATCGCCGTTCTAGTTCTAGCGATGCATAACTTCAATGCGAAACCATACAACAGTACAGAGGAGATGAGAAAGCTCTCCTCCAAGCGAGGAAGCTCAACTGGTTGGGGGGTATCCCATCAACAGAGAGCGCCATTAGCTTTTTTTGCTATTTTTAGAATGCATGAGTCGTTTGCCGTCTGCTAAACGAAGTCTTTCTATATTCCGTTTAGGTAGAGAACTTGAGTCGTTTAGAAGCCGTTTAGTGGTCGTTTAGTGGATTTGTGGCACTTGGGAACAGTACAGAGGAAATGAGAAAGCTCTCCTGCAAGCGATGAAGCTCAACTAGTTGGGGTATCCCACCAACAGAGAGCGCCACCAGCTTTTTCGCTATTTTTAGAATGCATGAGTCGTTTGCCGTCTGCTAAACGAAGTCTTTCTATATTCCGTTTAGGTAGAGAACTTGAGTCGTTTAGAAGCCGTTTAGTGGTCGTTTAGTGGATTTGTGGCACTTGGGATGTTATGTGAAATGCAATAGTGTATTTGATGATCAAACAACATCTAAAGTCAAAGAACATTTCTGGAAAGATAGAAATATTTATGGAGGACCAGGAAGATGGCTGGATGAAAAACGCTTCTGATGGTGATGCAAATACATAGCAAACCGTGCTGAGGAGCCAATTATCAACATATTTTTTTAAATTTATTGCTGCATGGGACAACTTCAATTTATATAAAATATAATGAAATTCTTTTTGGTTTATTTAAAAAAGTGAATATACCAGAATAAAGGAAACAAAAAGACAAATTCACAAAAAAAAACGGTAAAACTAAGTTATTGGACGGGGTGTAGTCCATCTGTAATGTGATTTGAGGGAGGGGATTTTTTCCAACGTTAAAATATTGAAATGTTCTTGCAAACATTCTTATTTTTCGTTTTTTTTAATTTGATGTGCGATATCTGTTACATAAATGCGACACAATTTCATCATTCAACCTATTTAAATTTTATTCTCAAATATTGAATAACGATCCGTTCGTTCGGGTTCTACAACCCCGACAAAACGAGCTTTCGATACACGTCGTGACAACTTTGACGCTTCAACGATGCCACATAAACGCACCGCGAGAGCAGAGTGACCAGAAATACTTATTTATCTGTATTCCTACCGATTTTTACCGGTAGGACTGCTATGAAGTAAATCTGATGCATCTCCTTTTAAAAAAAATGATGTATCTTCTCGTGCAAATTAGCACTCCCATCTCAACTCCCGTCTCCCCTTAACATTTTAAAACATACCGAAAACTACCGATACACAATGAAACTCCTATCAAAAATTACCTATAAAATTTTGACGCTCCTACCGAAAACTGCCAAAACAAAACACTGGTCACACTGCCTGCAGGCCGCATTTGACAGCACAAATCAAAACAACAATCGATTCAGAACAAAAGCAAAGAAATCGGCAAAAGGGAGCAAGAGCAGAATCTGTGTTTTGGCCGATACTGTGTGTGCCGTATTGTTTTTCGCCGTCCTTTAACTATCCAAAGATTTGATGCTGTAAGCGTCCTACCGTGCGGACCGCCCGGCACACTACTCATAGACACACACACCATGGCGAACGATCGTGAAATATTGCGTGAAATTTGGGAGGGCAAAATTCCAGTACATTTTAAGCTATCGGCCGACGAAACCGATGTAGAGCCGGAAGAGTATTTTCTTCTCATACCGCGGTTGAGCTACTTTCCTCTCGTTACTGATAAAGTAAGTACGGTTCACGGATGGACGGTGGGTTGCGTGCCAACTAAAGGTTTATTCTTTCTTCTTTCTCCGATTAGGTAAGAAAACATTTCCTACGATTCGTGTCGAACGAGCTGCAGGACGGGGAAATGTGGATGGACAGCAATGGAACACCATTAAAGTGGCACTTCCCTATAGGTGGGTGTGTGTGTGTGTGTTGCCGCCGGTGCATCGAAGAGCATGAAGCATAATCGTGTCTTCTTGTTTTAGGTGTTTTGTACGATCTACTCGTCGGTACTGATGGGACACTGCCCTGGCACGTCACAGTACATTTTTCAAAGTTTCCCGATGATATTCTCATCCGGTGTCCCAACAAGTATGTCTTCCAGAGTATTCGCTGCGCAAAAAGCCTTACTAAACCAGTATGCCATTTTTCCCCTTTATTGCAGAGAAATTGTTGAAGCACACTTCATGTCTAGTCTCAAAGAAGCCGATGTGTTGAAACATCGCGGTCAAGTGGTTTCCGCCATGCAGAAGAAAGACCACAATCAGCTCTGGTTAGGATTAGTTAATGGTAAGGCGAAACGATAACGAGAGAGGGAGTGCACGTGATCGTGTAGATTGGTGGCTAATGGTGGTCCATAAACACGTTTCAGATAAGTTCGACCAGTTCTGGGCGGTAAACAGGCGATTGATGGAACCCATCCCCGACCAGGACGGTTTCAAACACATTCCAGTAAGGTGCTATGCCGAGGTAAGATTCATTGTCTATTGACACGTTGCCTTACGATAATACGATATTATCTAATGCTTGGAGTTTTTTTTATTTATTTAAAAAAAAAACTGCTAAAACCATGGCAGGGTCCCTGTACAGAAAAAAAATTGAATTTCAAATCAATGGACAGGAACAAAGGGGTTTCGCTAGTGTTAGAGGTTAGAACTTAAGCAGGATATCAAGCATAGTACAGTAGGTGACCGCTAACTGGATGTGTTTTAAATGGAGTGCTTTTTAACTGGAGGTTCGCTAACTGGATTGATTCTCAGTTAACGAACACTTAAACGTCAAAACATGAACCATCCGGAATCTCATGAAGAGAAATTTGTCGCAAATGTGCATTTTTCAAACAAATTTAGGGTCTCTTGCCTACATTTGCTATTAATTTATGTTATTACACGAATTACTATACTTTATATCAACATAAATGAAAAAAAAGTTTGGTATGTTTATTCCAGTGAACGCCAATCAAAACAATCAATCCATAGAAACGTCACTCCAGTTAGCGAACATTGTTCGTTAACTGGAGCTTGTTTACCTCTCAGTTAGCGGTCACCTACTGTATATAGTCTTGAACACTTCAAACCAAAGCATGATTTAAAATAATCAACTTACATGACATTTGATGTCTCATATCCAGTGGCGGATTAGCACAAGTTGAAGCCCTAAGCGCTCACACGAATGTAGGCCTTTCAAGAGTGTCGAGTGATAAGTTGTGTAAAGAATTCTAAATCAGGAAATGTTTACGAAGCAAATTTACGTGTGAGCAGGGGTTGGGTTCCTTTTTTTTGGGGCCCTCGCGACCGTTTAGTTTGCGTACTGCTTAATGCACCCCTGCTCATAGCATAGTGCTTAGTTAAAGATGAGACGGCCCGATGGTGAAGGCCGGACAGACCTCATTCCTAATACAGGGTTTGCCAGGGGTTCTCATAGTTGTGGGGCACTTCCTTGACTTCCTCTTATGGGAAGTAAACTTCATATAATGGAAATTGGACACTTTGGCACCCTTTTTGGACAGACTCCTTTGAAATTGCAATTAGATTTGTTCCACAAGGGTGTTGTAGAGTCCAATTCCCATGCCATTAAGTTCATTTCGCGTAAGAAAGAGTCAATAAAGTGTCCTACAGCTAATAGAACTCTTGGAAAACCCTGTAATGTCACCCTCCTCTATTGCAAGACTTATCCGGCTGCCTGATAAGGCCGGCATGATCGTGCAAGTCGTTTGGCTATAAGATAACGTTTGTTCGATCAGAACTTGTATGATGTTCACCGTACAGGGCGACAATAATTAATTGTTTTGGTAATGAGCATATTAAAATGCTAAATACATGGTTTTCAACTAGTGTAGGATATATTGCAGAACAAGCATTGAAGCACCGTTATGTATGATGAGTATGATTTCCATTCGATATTAGCATTATGTTCAACGACATTCTCTCATTGATTATTGTAGGTGGCCTACGACCCATTAATATGTTCTTGACAAGCTTCGGTAAGGATGTTAGGAACAATTATTGCATTTGATGGAATTAGACTCATTTTTTCTATGGAAGAACATTGTCAATTGACCTTGACGAATGCATGTACCCGATGAGTGCTTTAGACCGTTATCAGCTGCCACCACTTGTTCGTAAATTTTACTTCTTCAAACCTACCATTAGAATAAGATACTTCGGTGCTTTTCAACCCTTTTTTGGGTTAAGATGTGGAACTTATTATCATCATGATTCATATTTAAACTGGATCGAAAAACCCGTTGGCCGGTCCCGCAATACATTACAATACATAGTACACCAAAAATTCACAAAAAGTCAAGGTTAGTTGGGCCTAGACAAGGTTGTTGCCGACGAAGGAGAAAAAAAATCGTTAGTTCAGCATGCATCTGATTACAGCGGTTTTCGGTGGTTTTCATAGTTGAAGGACACTTTCTTGACTCCTTCTTCGGGAAATGAACTTTATGTGATAGGAATTGGACTCTATAGCATCCGTTTTGGACAAATCCAATAGGAAATCTTAATGAGCCTGTTCTTAAAGGGTGCCATACAATCCAATTCTCCTCATTAACAGTTCCCTAAAGAAATTATCAAGGAAGTGTCCCACAACCATGAGAACTCCTGAAAAACCCTGTATTTATCAACTCACGTACAATTCTTGTGCTCCCTGTACTTCTAATAGGATTTGTGTATAATCCCATTTCAAGAAAATGGATATTTTCCAATCAGCATTTATGTCATGCTACAGTTCGTATTTTACGATTTTGCAAAGGTTAGAATTGGTATATTATCCGAAGGTTTGAACATGCAATTTGACTAAACAAAAGATAATTTTTGAAACGAAGTAAAGTTTAAGTCATAATTTATTCATCGAAACGTATGAGTTGCTACAGACGCTACAAAGGCAATAACGTTATGTAAAATATTGTTTTTTAATCAATTATTGACCCACAGTATTTTTAAAGTACCATACCTACTATAACTTCTTCCATTTGCGATACGTCTGTGCTGATGCCTATCGATCTTTTAGTACATCATGAAACATAAATGCAATTAAAAAAAAGTTTAGTAAAAAGCTAATAACTACCCCAAACTAGCCTTGCATAAATTCAACCAACTTTATGCGGAAAGTTGTAAAAATCTTCAAAAGATCGTCAGTTGTGCTGCAACAATTATCGTTTCGAGCATAGCCTAACCAACCCAGCAATTATCAGCACTATCACGAATTCAGCCAACCGCGCAGAGTTGCCTTGATTAACGTCTCTGTTTTTTATCATTTCCCCCGCTTCAGGACGGTACGTACCAGCAGAAACTAGTCGCACCCAGCACCGCATCCGGTCAGAAGCGTCTGTTGCAGGATTTGTTGGACGATTTCTCAACACCTGTTAGGAAAGCAGGTAAGTGAGCGCCAAAAACTGTTGCCGTTTGTGTTGTATCGCTTCGTTTTAGCCTGTCCCAGTATCCCAGCAGTGTGTCCCAATTGCACGGTCTCTTTAACGCACACGCACACACGCACGGGTAAAGGTACTACATATACACTCCGTTGCTACAAAACAATGTACACCTTTAGCATTATCCTCTGGGGGTGCCTGTTGTATTGTTGGTGCTCCGATGTGTCCTGAGCCTTTTTTTTCTCGGTGGCTCCTCTCCCGGCGAAGGGATGACATTGTGGAAATTATTGGCGTTTCGCCTTCTTTCCCTGTCTACCAAGGGTGCGCTATTGTGTGTGTGTGTGTGTGGGTCAGTCAGGATCGATGCTGCTCGAGGCATATGAATGGGCCAGGACCAGAACCTGCCCCGAAGGACACAATGCACTGCTGTGCAGTAGTGCGTACGTGATTGTGCGTACGGTTAAGGATAAACTGTCCGAAATCGTGGCGGTACACAGGTACCCCGGGAAAGTCCCGGCTTTCGGAGGTATAGCTTTACGGCTAATTTGTTTCCCCCCTGAGGCCCTGTTGCCCTGTTGCATTGTATCATCCTTGAGCTTGGCTGAAATGATGCGAGACAGCATGGAGACACGGCGATGATGCTATCAGTGTTTTTGTTTGCTTCCTCTCCGTTACCGACCATCTGGACCATTCCGTCGGTCCTCTCTCTCTCTCTGTGTAATGCGATGCAATCGGTGGATTGCTAATTTTCTCACACTTGTCAGCCGGGACCGGGACTTGCCGCTGCCGAGAAGGTCTGGTACCCTACCCAGATGGGAAGGGACGGAAGAATACGATCGATTCGGTTCGATCGTTTTTTTGAAATTAATATTTTGTTTACGAATTTCCATCACCCAACCGGAATACGAAATGAGCTTCCATAATGCTTCGCATCTCCATTTGCTTCTCCAAAAACGGGGTCCACAGCCTGTCTCAAAACCGAGTGTCCCACCGCTCATTAATATTGCTAACGAGCACCGATTATTTCTATGTTATGTATTTAAAACTCTCTCGCCTCCCTTCTCTCTGTATTTGGATTTCGATCGACGGGGTGGTGTTTTTTTTTCTTCTTCACTGATGCCGTCTTTGACGCGTCCCGAAGGGAATGTATGGGACCTCCTTCGGGATTTATGCGCACTCTCTAGGCACTACTGCTCCACCAGGCATCGGCTTGTTGTGTGTATCTGATGCCATGCCAGGTGTGTGTGTGTATGCATCCCCCACCCCTCACGCACGCCTTGGCGGACGAATCAAAGCCAAGCGATCTGATTTGCCGAATCGTCGTCGGTCCGTGTCTGTTTATATGCAAATTGTTTACACCGTGTGCCGAATTTTCGCTATTGGTTCGCTGGCGAGTCGTCCGCTTACTCCGCTTAGGTCCCCTCCACGGGGGTTTTCCACGTTCCCTCACACTCCTGGCCCGGTGGACTTAAGTTATGGACACGAAATGGATGTATTTTATAGCCAATTAGGATGGTGCGATCGCATCCGTTTCGGCTGTGTTCGACGAAGGACAGTAGGGGGGGTTGGCTTCTAAAACCAATCCACCGATGTGCGGGTTCGCTTGTTGTTGTCGAGGGGTAATTAATTATTGCATGTCGCTCTGTTGTTTGAGAGCAAACTGGTGCTCTGATGGCACACCAGACATACAGGGTTGTGTAAATGTGTCACAGCGAACTTAAATCGTTGATTTTACAGGAGTTTTTGTCACCTGGTCTGATACGGGTGTCCTTTCGGTGAATGAATAATTGATTAGATTCATAAGGTGGCACAGTTTCTCGAGCCCTTTTTGGGGCTTTTTGCAGTCCGTTTAAAACGATTATATTTCAAACAGTCACAATCATGAGGATGTAAGAAAATAGTTTCTAAACAATTTAATTATTTTCTCAACAAATTGGCACACATTCTCGACTCTTTGACATAATTTCACAGCCCAAATATAGTAGGGGAAGGTAGGTAAAGATGGACACTACGGGTAACATGAACACTTCTCATAAATTCATGATACAAGTTAATATCGAATAATTAAAAAATGTAGCATCCAAAGTGAAAGTAAAACAATACATTTGAGAACATTTTCGGCATAATATATTCAAAAATGGTTGAATTCACGAACAAAACAAATTTTCAATCATGCGGTCGCTTGTGGATCTAATTTGACTGCTTTAGTTCTGAAGCTCTGTATCTTGTGTATATTTTCGGAATTTTTATTTCGTGAGTTGCAACTTTAATGAGCTGTCGTGGTTATAAAGCAAAAAACTAGCGAAAAAACAAGGATGAAAGCACTAAAAAATCTTGTTTTCATGTGGTTTTTTTAACATCCTAACACCAAAGCGGGAAATACGGACACTCTTTAGTAGGGAAAGATTGACATCGAATTTGTTGGAACATTTTACTTCGTATATCAATTGATGATGAATAGATTTCATCAAATCCCTTAAATACTACGGGTATTTTGAAGATATAAACCATCCAGAAACTAAAGAAAGCATTCATACTTTATGCTATTACTCGCTCGACGCTGATGAGGCACTTCACGAAACCCAATATCTAACCACGACTTGGACATCTTTGATCAACAAAAAGAAGAGGCATTGATATGACATCATTCAGGAATAGATGAGAGATTCTATGGGATTACAAAGACCAATAAGATGAATTTTGACATGGTGAAAAAATTGGCTTGACCTGTTAACAAGTCCTTCAAACACGCTGGGGCCACGTACTTTCTGCGGAGTAATTTCCTAAAGCGAAGTTTTAAACAGTTGCTCTGTAAGCTGGAGCAACGTCAGCTGTTAGTGCGCGATATTTCAATAATGCTTCAGATTCTGCAATCTATGATATCCGTTTATAATACATCATAGATTGCGCTTACAATTCCTAAATTCATGGCAGAATGAACCTTTGTGCCAATTGGCCAAGAATTAGTTTATGTACGTACGAGGATGTGGAAAGTAATAGGATGTGCTAAAATACTATAAAACTCTTCAATTTCTAACGTTTTCTACAGGTGTCCATCTTACCCTTCATAGTGTTCATCTTTCCCATATCAGGTGTCTGTCTTACCCGAACATTTCAAAACTGCACGAAAAAGACATGTTTTTTATTCATGACAAAACAAAACAGGTGATAGGAACTTGACAGTTTCAACAGTTTTTCTAATAAAACATGGCTGTAAGATAAGGTATGCCCATCTTCATGGTGACTGTATTTATATATCCCTAGTTTTTAAACATTTACTTTAACGTGTCCGTCGTTACCTACCTTCTCCTACATAGTTTCCACATTACTTGATTGCGTGTCGAGAAAGTGTGCCAACGCTCAAATTAAATTGCTTCCATAACCCCTGCTTGGTCACACACACACACACACACACCCTTTCCCCCAGCCCAATCTTAAGATCTCATCTAATCAATTACAGAATAATTCAACGGAACGGCCTAATAGATCGATAATACGAAGTGCTGCTGGTTGCGATGCATTTCTCAATCGGGTTTGAGTTTGTGGTCCCTTTGCCGTTGACGAAAAGCGTACCGACGCCGAAATTTGCCGGCAATTAGAAACGCGCTCCGCTGCTGGATGACTGATCGGCGGACACACCACCCCACCCTCTGCCCCCAAATTATCTATTGTGCTGCTTCAGCACCCTTGATTGGTGCTGATCGATCACCTGCGTTAAGTAGCCCGATCGCACATCAGCTCTCGGTAAACACATGACGATAAGCAATCGGAAATCATTGATCATTGAACGAAGTGCTTTTTCGGCCTCATTACCATTCGCGCGCTGTCGACAAACACACACACACACAAGAAAAGTACGACCAATTGATGAGGAGTATGCGATTTGATTAGTTTGCTTGTCTCGTTCCAACACCCAAAAACCCCACGCACGCGGTCAGCCCTAAAATTCAATGCGAACAGAATAATGCGTTTAGCAATACGCTCACGTACGATCAATTAGCGAAAATTTGTCCACGGAGAAGATCATTCTCCTTCCCCCCCCCCCCCCCTTTCCCGCCTATAGACACTATGCTCTCCACCTGCTTTGGGACGGGCATCGGTCGTTACCTGTCATGTGTCAGGTGTGCCGTGGTCGCTTTGCGGGGGGAAAGGGAGATGCAACAGTCGCGTGTGGCACATCGTTCGCGCGCGTGATGGCCGTGTTCGTCCTCCGACTCCGGATCGGATGGGGAAGGGTTCATCGATTCGTTAGTGTTTCGGTGTTTGCACAACCGCAATAGAGCAATGGGGGGGATCGGTTTGGGTGTTGCAAAATCAAACCCAACCCCATACAGGACGGCCCACCTCCCGATTGCAAAGTGGTGGGGAAGCTTTTTCACAACTGCCCCGATGTACGATGTACCCCGGGGGAGGGTTATTAAAGGATGTTTGTTTGTTGATTTGTGGTCGTCCGCATATCGCTGTCCGCCATTAGCCACGCCACAAGCACACACACACACACACACGATAAGGAATTGTCTGATGAAACTATGCACGAATGCACAATACACAGCACCTGGTTGCCGACGGATGGTGCAAGTGTCGTCTATCAATTAGTCGTTTGTCATTTTGGGGTGTCTATCTCTGACCCGGACGATTTGTCGATGGATATAGCTCCTTTACGAGATGCAGTTCGCTACCACCGCGCTCCTGTTTAATATCTGATTTATGAGCAATAGGCAGACGGTCGAGCAATGGTCTGTCGTCGCGCAAGTGACAATTGATATCGTCGCCGTTTGGCTCGACCCTTGGCGAATGTTCTTTCGAGTTCACTTCGCGTCTCTGGCATTTCAAACGATGACGGCTCTGAACTCTCTGCACTCGGGGCCAAATCGTGACGTCGTTGGACGGCGATACTTGCGCGATGAAGATGAATTGTTGGATCGTTCGAATTGTTCTGTGTGAGAATTCAATTAATATAAACACACTTTTTGGGCGGCATTTTTGGGCGTGCGGCAAACAAACAAATAAATTTCACACCTACTACCTCCTCTTGTCCCCTCTTGCACCGCCACTTCCTGGTTTGTGATTCAAGTTAAAAATTCACAACATTCCCAGGATGCCAACCCCCTACGGGGTGGTTCGCCCGTTGTGACCAGACATTCCTGTGCTGCGGTGTGATCTACTTCGAAAATAGCAAAGCATTCCCAGCTTCCTCTACGCGGAACTACCCGATCCGGTGGATTCTTTTGGGTAATTTTAGCCCCGAAAAATACAGGCACGCAGCAGCATATTTTGCTCGATTATTAGCGGTTTTGATAATTTTGGTTGTTTGTTGTTGGTTGTTGGTTGGCTGAGAGAGATCTTTCTCTGGCGAACAATAAGAAATCGCATTTTGATCTAATTACTTACAGTTGGGAATGAACCATAATTATGATTTAGTGATGCCAAAAGTGGTTTGATGTTGGGGCGAGCACAAGGCGCAAATAAAGATCATCAAAGGACAATCAGGAAATATTAGTACAAAAATATCCATGGGTAAAAAAACCTTCTTTATCGTGTTTTTATTATTATTTAAGAATGATAAACAGTAGCGTAATTTAGGACAAGTGTGCCATCTTAAGCATTTCATGTTACAACTCACTAAAACCTAAATATGGAAGTTAGTGGTCTGTTTTCTCGGGGTCGAAATCCGCTCATAATAGCGCATCATACAGCTGCATTCTAAAACAATGTTTATGTTTTTTTACAGTTCCATGTCTATGCAATATAGTGGCACACTTGCCCCAAATAGAGGTAGCTCTTTTGCCCCAAAAGTTGTTTTTAATTAGATTTTTAATTGACAAACAGGAGAACAGGACAAATGATTTATTTCAAAGCAATCCCACGAAAAATTTCACTTTTTCTCAGCTTCTATGTGTTTAAGCTCAGTTCTTTGTTCCTATGTGTTTTGTGAGGTTATTCGGTATGGTTCAAACATGAAAATACTCTGCTAATTTTTATACTCAATATAAAACAGATGAAAACAATGAGAAAAATCGATTAAGTTATATGAAATTCGGCACTGTATACCTAGTCATTGGAACGAAACCATCTGTATACTCAATTAGTCATTTAACTAAAGTTTTACTGAAAAAAAACGCTTGTTGACACTCTTGTCCCTTTGGCTTCAAAGGATCTACATTTCAATCTTTTCAACAAAGGACTTTTTATCTTCTTCTTCTTCTTCTTCTTTTTGGCTCAACAACCGTTGTCGGTCAAGGCCTGCCTGTACCACTACTTGTGGGCTTGGCTTTCAGTGACTTATTGATCCCCCCCATAGCAGGATAGTCAGTCCTACGTATGGCGGCACGGTCCATTTGGGGCTTGAACCCATGGCGGGCATGTTGTTAAGTCGTACGAGGACTTTTTTATACATAAATTGTATTATAAAGCTGCAATTGTATAACATATTTAATTAATATGGGTAGTCCCGGTACAATTTTGTGGGGTTTGCCAATAAACAATGAAAAATTCGTGCCGGACAATTTGCTTATTTGTGTCATTGTTGTCATTGATGTTTTTCACAACACAATTGTTGTGATTTACTATTAATTATTACAATTATTATTAATTCTAATGGCTCAGAGTCGGCGTAGGTTGCAAAACGCATTACTCGGTAACAGACAGAACAATATTTGCCAAAACTTGGTCATATGGTTTGATCTATCCTATTACAACAACAAGTAAACGATTTATGTAATTACATTTCAGGGTTTGTCAGATGGTTGACATTTTCTAGATCGGATTTTTACTTCGAATGATTGAAATAACTAGGAAGACCTACCAACCTACCATCTGACAGTACCAGCAATAAATATCTAAGCTGTACGGGTAGTATAAATGGAGTAATGTGTTCCTAACACATGTGTGTAATAATCATCTGCCCAATTCAACATCATTAGCGATCGATCTTTAAGTATTAGATAGGAAAGAGAGCAGGTTCTCCTTAACAAACTAAGATCTGAGATAGATCGATCCAAAAATAAGATAATAACTTTCAAAATCTTCATGAGATCCTTGGAGTTGCCTTGGAGTAAGGAGTGTTCGAGTAACGATTAGTTTAAGATATTCAAAATAACACAAAATCATAACCAACTTGATTTATTAATATCCTAGGGAAGCAAATTCGTTGTGTTTTAACAGCTGCGAGGGAATGAAATCTACTTGTTTTATAGAATTGTGGATTTTTTCTCTTATAATTAAAAAAATCCTGCCTCCCATACCAGTAGTGGCCAGCTGTGGCTTTATGTGACCTGTAGGTTCGATGGGTTTATTTTCCGAAGGCCCATTTGAAGTGTGATCCCACGGTCGCCATCTGCAGCCGGTCGTTCCCCGCCACTTGTGTGTCGGTGTTTGCCCGTTGACACTTTGACGATTGTTATTTTTCCACACTCAATCATCGAACCTAAACCCGGTGCAATATGCAAAGTACACTAAACCAACCTGCCATGCCTACCTGCCGTTTTGCCAGATGGAATGTTTCCGTCCTCGGCTGCACCTCACTGCCATCGCAGCAGCATCAAGGTGTGTTAGCCAGTTAAATATTGTTTTAGGACAGGACAGGTAGATCCTCCGATTCTCGAAGGATATGGGAAGATCCTTGTCCCGAC
This sequence comes from Anopheles coluzzii, assembly GCF_943734685.1. NCBI lineage: Eukaryota > Metazoa > Arthropoda > Insecta > Diptera > Culicidae > Anopheles > Anopheles coluzzii. Next base: position 67,655,542 of record NC_064671.1, on the reverse strand, counting down.
CTAAAAGGACTCTCTGTGGCAACACAAACACCAGCAGCAGCAGCAGCAAAGGAAGATGCGAATGCGGTAAAACAAAAGGGAACGGAAAGGTCGGCCTTTCTGTGTGTGTCTTATGGATGTAATGAAAAGACGGTCGGATCTTTTCCCTTTTTGCTCGCTAGCCGCCCGTTCTTCACATGCCACAAGTGTATGCGATGTCCTGACGAGAAAGCACCTTGACCGAGAGAAAAGAAAAACGCCAAGGATCATCGTCGATCGTGCCCGGCTCTACGGCGAGAGAAAGGTACCTGGTTGGTTGCGCCTCCAGCCGAAAACGGACTGCTGTTTATTCAGCAAGGTGTGAATATTTTATTACCATCGTAAATGTATAAATAAGGAGACGTGTAGGGCGAGTAGAGAAGACCCAACAGGCGCATACGCGGATCGTTTTATGTTTCGTTCTGTGTTCTAGTCCTTTTTCCCGAGCGCCTATTTGCGGAGGCTTCAACAGTGTCTGAAGAGCGCAGCAACACGATGCTGTATGGTTCTTGTGCCGGTTCTGTTTGCAATGGTCAAAATGCACCTCACACGATGGTTGATGAGAGAAAGCAAAAAATAGGTAATTTGAACCGTTGGTAGTGATTTTATTGCTTGCACTACAGAGCAGCAAGGTGTGCAAGGTACGAGGAAGCCTTGGACGCATCAGAGGAACTCTGGTTGTTCGACACTTGGAACCAAGGGATGCTATCGCCTTCAAGATGAAGTTGGCAGCCCATCGTTGAGACTTTCCCAACCTGCGTTCTTGCACCCACCAGGAGGAAACCCAAGGAGGGGAATGTGGCACGTACATTAGGTTCAGACAAAACCTGTGCAGAGTGCGGAGAGTCACATAAAAAATGCAAATGCACTTCTCTCAAGTGCAAAGTGTGTAAGTTGGGTAGGATGGTGCGGCGCTGTCTTTCTTCTAAACAACTCCAAACAGCCCAAGGAATCTTCCGTTACCTGCCATTCATGGTGTGGTGATGGTGGTCCACCTTGTGCCTTATCTCTCCCACGGTTTCGATGTGCGCACAATACACCTCCAATCCCAAGTGAAAAGCGGATTGGCGTTGCGAGAGAAGAAAGAAATTTGCATAAATTATTATCATTATTTCCAACTGCGCACAGAGAGGTGGGCCATATGTGTGTCTGCATCCCGAACCAGTTCCCTTTTTGGCTTTATGTTAGAAGAAGTGGAAGCAGCAATGCATCTTCAAAATGCAACACCCGTGGGAGGGTCGTAGCATTGTGCGTAGATTTTGTATGTGTGCGTTTTTAATGCTATTTGTAAAAATATGGTTGTCGACGGGTAAGAGCGCATCTTAAACGTTTTGCTCATCTGTTCTGTTGGCTGAGGAAAAGGATTTAACCCAGGTAACATGAAACAATCAGTGTAACAATGTCGAAGATTTATAGAAATGGATGCTTTCGGTGGGTGTGTTGGATTGATAATTAATTCGGTTTCGGCTTCAGCAAGCAACGGGTTTAGGCTTTGAAGAGCTTTAAAGGGTTTTTAATAACCTGTGTTGTATTACCCGAGAACTTGTTGCATTTGTTTTCTTTTCCCGTTTTGCATTAGGTTAATTGTTTTATTTGTAGGGTTCTGCTGCCGTTGTGAAGATTTAAGGCAATCTTTGGGAGCTGGATAAATGGTCAAAGCTTAGTGAAAATTAATCGTTAATTATTCTTATACAGATATGCAAGATGGCCCCTAAGAGAATTTATTCAACGTATTATAAAATAAAATAATAGCCGTTAGGATACTACTCCAGTGTTTTGCAGTTTGAAAATAGAACACAAATTCCAGGAGAATTTTAACTCCAAGGGACACATGGAAAGAAACTGATTCAGAACCCATGTTGATCCTGGAATTTTACAGCACTCATGCTGGTGCTATAACTGATTCCAAACCCATACAGGTGTCAGAATTAGTCATGAACATTTGCTTGCTCTGGTACTGATCCTAACGGTCCTTTAACTGATACTGACGACATACCTATCGTGGAATTGATCCCGATCCCATACCGGGCATGAAATTGATCTTGACCCTATAATACCGGTCCTGAAACTGCTCCAAAATCCGTAGCAGCCCTGGAATTGATGCCGAACCCAAACCAGAACTTATACTGATCCTATACTTTTTTCATCAATACTATCGTCTCAACTCTGACGACTTAACGACATACCCGTCCTGAATTCAAGCTTCGTATGAACGATCGCTCTAAGAAAGGATTGACTATCCGGCTGCGTGGTACTTAGTAAGTCTCGAAAGCCTGTATATGCCGGCATGACCCGTAACCCCTAAAAGAAAGTTATTTGATGCTGTAACTTGTTTATGGAATTGTTACCGCGACATTTTCATATATCTGGACCTACAATGGCGTCCACCTAAAGTAAGACACCTATATTCTGAATTTGTGGTTTCCTAGACAGTTCCTTGGAGCTATTTTAAAAACTTTGCTCACACGTCGAAGTTGACATTCTTTTGCTATGTTTCAGTCAAAACCTCAGGTCCATGTATGAAAAAATCTCGGAAAACCACGGAAAAGTGTTAATCTATTGAATTCTGACAGTAATTTGTATTGTTCGTCAAATTACGTTTTTCATAGTTTTTTTTAAAGTTTTGCATAGTTGTTGTGGTTGCCAATGTATGGATGTATACTGAAATTGGAATTAACACTCATACACTTCTTCAGGATTAGTGATTTGTAAATTAAGTTTTCGTCGGAATCGATTTCGGCTAGCTTCGAAGTTTTCTGGAATCGATTCCGATTATTAGGCCCGGAATCAGTGTCTGGAATCAATTATGGAATCGGTTCCGGAATCAGAATCGGTTCTGGTATTGAAATCAGCTCCGGAATCAGAATCGGCTTCGAAATCGGTGTTAGTTTTGGCATCTCCATAAGAATAGGCGTTTGGGTCCAATGATGCTACGTGATAGATTTACAAAAAAATTATTTGTAAATGATCCATTCTAAAGGAGATGCCCGGAATGATTTCGCTTCTGAAAATTCTTATTCCAATTCAAGAGTTGATTCTCATTTCTGAAATAATTCCAATTCTGGAGTCAATTCTGATTTCGTTACCGGAGCAAATTGCGATTCCTAGGTCGATTCCAATTCCGGAGCAGATTCCGAGCTCCCATCACTATTTTTGCTCCTACATCACTTAAGCCCTAAAGAGCACTATTTTTAGCATACTATGCGAATTGAATTGATTTTACAATTGAAATTACAGAGATACACACACGAAACGGTGTTATCTATTTCAATTAAAATTCAATCTTTTCTAACATCAAATTTAATTCCATTGAGGAAAATGAGAAACATGATCTAGATGATCTTTTAATCTAGATTATTGTATGTTTTTAAGATTCTTATGAATATGATTGCTTTACGTAGAGTCAAAACAACCTCCCATATTTCTAAGTCAGTCATCACGTGACTCAACTGGGAACCCTTCGGGAGCTATACCTTTTTTTTTACTTCTCCCATTATCTACTAATGATGCAGTTTTCACGCTCCGTCACCGATAACGTCACCTCGCGCAACATTATCAATCATAGCGAAATGTAGATTATCTCATTTGCTTTAATTGGAAATCGGCTCGCATCGATACCGATGCGCAGCTTCTTGTTGACTTGGCGCGCGTTGTTGTGCTGTATGAGTACGCAGTACCCACTTAGTTGCTTTGCGTGGCATTATTTTGTATTTTTAATACACTTTTGCTTGCGGATTTTAGCGTTTAATTTCTCACAGCAAACACACTTTATGGTGTAATTGGTCAATCGAAAGACCGTTACATCACACATTCTGCGCAAACATTGACATTGGAATGCAACAACTCTTGCAGGAGCCACACAGCGAGACCTTTGCAGCAGTTGTGTGCACCACCTTCTATCTTATTTTTTTCAAGAAGCCGCCCTTCCCCCAAAAAACGAACGTCACCGATCGATGCTGATAAAAGTGCGAGTTGCGAGTGTGAAAATTGATACGAACGGCCACAAAGCGTTGTCAGCTTATCGCGTGTGGGTCTCCATTGGTTTGCACTTTGGAATGTATTGTCGATTTTGGTTCGCCCTATTTTTTTTTTTTGTTAACAGCAAACTTATCGGGCAGGGGAATGGGGTTGTGCTATCGGGTTGTGCTACAGCGAAAACATCCCCTGGCGCCATTACGCGCTTTCTTATCTCGTCGATTGCGCGCTGTGGACCGATTCCATCATCGCGCGGCATTGGAGTCCGTTTGAGACCTCGCCAAAAACTTGCCAAAATGGGTCTTCGCTTTGACACAGCGGCCTTGTGTGTCCGGTTGTAACCGGGATGGGTTACCCGAATTACCAGAGACATACTCAGGACACAGTGGTACGCGTGTAACCCGGTCGATTTATTTTGCACTCTGTGACAATTTTTCGATGAGTTTGTTCCCCTTTTACCGAGAATACTTATTACCTATTGAGTTGAAAAAAAAACACACACACACAACAAAACGGTATCAAAAAGCAAAAAAAGACCCCCACCACACACGCACATACCGCCATGGCCCGGTGGCCAACATTTCGATGGGCTGACATCACGAGCACGAAATAAAACAATGACCTAATCGGTCATCGGCGGCGCGCAACCAGAAACACCCCGCGCGCCAAGCGCGGTCTGCCAAAACGGAAGAGATTAGCCATCGTGTCGCCCCCATCGGAGCCGCCGTGTGTCAAGAACGGGGGTGACAAAACGGCAAAACAACAAGCAACACTGGTGGTGTTAGTGGTGGTGGGTTCATCTTCACGGGGTTTGCGTGCGAACCAGCACGTCGCGGTCGCTCGGGCATTCTCTCGAGCCCTTTTTGCGCTCGTGTGGCGCAATGGAAGTGGTGGCGGAAAGGAAGGCGGTGATACGCAGAGAGCGAATATAAACCCCCGTGCGCTGCCCTTGATCATGTGGCGCTCGATCGTCAATCATCGCCGAGCACTTAGTGATCGAAATGTAACTGACTGTGCCTGCTAAAAATTGAACCGATTGTGGTGCGTTGTGCGTTGCCTTTTCGGCCTGCTCTGGCGCATACCTTTGGCGCTTTCGTGATGGTGGCGTGCACATGCAATTTTTGTGCGCATCCAACCCCCTCAGCAAGTAAGGATCAACGCGCGTGTGAGGACAAATGAAAGAGAAAGCCCTTTTTTGCTGCCGTCGTTTGCCCTGCCTGTTGGTTGGTGTTTTATTTTCGTTTTGCACCCGAATTTGCTTTCACTTTGTTCTTTGCCGCGCGCCTGAGAACGCGTGAAAGTAAAACGAAAAAAAAATGATGCCAAAACGCCTATCAAGAGCAACAAACCAAAGCACCCAGAAGAAGGGGGGAAAACAGCCATTAAAGAGGTCACTCAACAAACAATTCTCTCTCCTCAATTTACATTGGTACTATTATTTTATGGTGTGCAACATGGTCGTGTTGTGTTTTGTAGATAGATAGGAGATCATGAAATTTTACGATAATGAGTTGTGTTGCGGGACTATGACGAATCCTTTTATTTTTGTGCATTTTAAAATAGATAAAAGAGATTCCTTCCCAAGGGAGGTAAACAATTGAATAAATAAAGCTATAAGGCTGTGCTCTAGCAGCATGAGCAGCATGATCATGAAGCAGCAATATGCCGTCGATCATTGTTGGAAACTCGTGAGTGCCCAACAGTCAAAAAAAAAAATAAAAATAAAAAAAAAATAATAAAAAAAAATAAAAAAACAGTCTTTCAGGTCACAACGCTAGAGAAGAGAGTGAGAGGGAGCATAAAAACGGTAAATTAGGAGAGAAGGAGGAGGATTGGTCGGATCCTAGCGAGTTAGTTGAAATTCGACAATCGGTACATGTGGACTAATTTTTTGATTTAACCTCATATCAGTAAATAAAGTGTTTTCTCTAAACAATCCACCGCGTTTTTCAACAATCATATTACAGATATATGGAATAGATTAATTGAAAAATAAAAATTATGTCTATCATGTTTGTTTTTTTTAATGCGAATTATTCGCATCAATTTAATTGTTATTTGGAAATTATTAAAAATTGAACTTGCAAGATTTGCAATGAAATTTGAACAGTTTACTTGCAACCCATAAAACTATACAATCGATTCAAAATAGGATAGAATTATGGAATCAAAAATGGGAAACCTTAAAAAAGAATCCTCGGGAAACCCTTTATTAATTGAATGAAAATACAAATCTTTAAAATATATTTCTTTGTATGAAACCAAACAAGAAACATTAGCTAGAGCTCTCCCTAAGACTTATTACTCACGCACAGTTCGGTAATTATTTAATGCTCAGTTATAAAGTTTCATAACAGTTCATAAAAATTAAAAAAAAAAACGCAATAAACATCCTTCGTATGACGTATCTTTTTTTCTATCAGTTGCGATAAATCATAAAAATGTAAGTGCAAAGCATTTTTTTCTATAGAAAGGTGTGACGTTCAACATTTCACTGTCCATCACTGTTTCGCTTGCCCCCCCGTACAATACCACATCACATACGTCATTGGCAGGGCGTGTACTTTTGAGGTAATTTTATTTGTGGTGTTTTTATCACCCCCTGAACGAGCCACTCCACCACCCCTTTCATCATACCCACCGCACACCGCACACCTGATTGAAAGACGCCGCGCGGTGGAATCCTTCTTTCTTGGCAACCACCGCGGCAATAGCAATTTTGGGGCCGTGAGGGGGGTTTTTCCTTTTCTTATTCTTCTCTTTTTCGTTACTGTCACGCGCATCGCCTCATGCGAAAAGCATCTGCCACGGGTTGTCTTTTTTTTAAGTTGTTGTTTTTGTTGCGCCGCGGTTGTTTGGCTGAATTAGAAAAGCGAATAGTTTTGCAAGGAAGCGCCGAACAGTGAAGCAGGGTGCCTCGAGTGGGTGGTGGTTCGGTGGAAGGTGAAGGAGGAAGGAGAGAGGACGGCGCTAAATGGGACACTAAGTGCAGATCCGGCCGATTGTAGCCCGGGTAAAAGGATTGTAGCAAAACACATGTGTCGCTTGGCAACGATCATCGCCAGCCGTCGTCAGCGAACGATGAGTAAAAAAAGCGACATAAGGCGTTGCTGATAGTTATCTGGTATAGAAGTATTGTTACAAGTATAGATTATTCGTTACAAATCTTTTTAGTAACATATTTTAGTAAAATTATCGATGCTATAAAGTTGCTTTAAAATTCAGCTATTAAAATTCCATTGGATTGTCTCATAAATAGTATGTACAATTAAAAAGCAGTAGACATCATTCTTGATATTATTAAAGTTGCTATAAACTTGCTATAAAATTGCTATTAAACATTTTTATAGCATCTCGTACTAAGTACCTAAATGCCCGTAGTATTCCAAGAAATGTTCTATCAGTGCGCCAACTTGCTACCCATTAGCCGAAGGCTTCGATGTTCGTTGGTGATATGGCGCATTACCTCACGGTTGCATCATGCAACTGAAACTGCACATGCTACACTATCTACCGACCGACCGAGCGTGCGGGGTTTGAAGTAAACAGTAAGTCACCACCCCACCTGAGAGGTGAGGAAAGACACAGCAGCGTAGGGGGCAGAGGGTGCCCTAAGTGAGCGTTGAGAATGTTCGCTTTATTTTGGCAACGGTAATTGCAGCATCGGCAGCAATGTGGCGTGGTTGTTGGTTCTTTTCCTTTTTTTTCGTATCTCTCTGCCGCCTCTTCTACACTCGGTGACTCAATCGATCTGAAAATATCCTTCGGATGCTGCACCAAAACCGAGTTCGGCGGCGGCGGCGGTGACAGTGAGCGCGGAGGACACACCCACCCAACACTGACTCGAGTCACCCAGTGAGACGGCTGAGGGCGTACAGCACAAAAAAAGGGCAAGCCGAGGCGGTGTTTGGCACATTACAGACAAATTGAGGCCTGCAAAAATTCCTCCACCACTACTGAGGGTGGAGTCACCAGAGGGCGGAAGAGAGGAAGAGTGTTCGTGGGAGGGAAAGAGTGAGGTCGATTTCGAAAATAGATCATCCGAACTGACAACAACCCACACCGCGACAACGGTCAACGATTTGACGTACATCAAACGAACGTGTACCGAGGCGGTGGTGGATTCTACCCTAACACCCCCTTGCCCCATTCACCCACCCATCAATGGCCAGCACACATTTTTAGAGAGAGAGAAGAAAAAAGAAACCAAATCCCTAGCTGAGAAAATCAATCATTAGCAATGGGTTTTGCCTGGGCTGTTACGACACTCAGCATCAGCTATCATCAGAATCGGACCATTGGACGAGCCTTCCTTGCGGGAACATAACTGCAGAGGATTGGTTTTGAAAATAGATTGCACGTCCTACGATTGTCCTTTTTATCAGCCTTTTTTCCTAATCGCGTTGTTGTCCCTTTTTCAATATTCCCATGGCGCGGGTGGCGCATACCAACAGGTTTTGAAGTTGTCCACTTCTCCCAAGTGTCCAACCGGTGGATCGTGGTAGACAATGTGTCTTCATGACACTGCCGTGTCACTGTCGCTTGGCAAAAATCTCGGTGTGCGCGTACTGGGGGGAAAATTGTGTACTTATTTTTAAATGCACCAAACGTACTCGGTTCACCGGTTCATTATCGGTCGACAAGTGCCTTACCTGCGGTGTGCGCTGGTTGGGAAAAAGGCTGGTGTTGTTTGACGTGATATTTTTCCGCGTCCTCATAGCCAACACACATCGTGCTCTGGCCGGTGTCCACACCGGTTGTTGGTGGTCATTGGTCTTGAAATGACGTGCGTTAAGAATGGGAAACTGCTCCACATAATAAAGAAAACGCCGTCCAAAAGGGAATGGGGGGGGGGGGGGGTTCCGGTTTGGGTAAGGTCAAGTTGAATGTCGAGGAAAACCTGAGTTATGAATGGTGCAGAAGAATGGTTTCAGTTACTGTTTCAGTATGACACAGTAACCGTCCGTAAAGAATGAGAAAGTTATAAACTGCTTGATTCTTCTATTTTTAATAATAGTTAATAGCTACTTTTAAGAATTTTACGAACCAAAATTAATAAGTTGAATAAAAATAATTAACAACATAATGTGTCAGAATGTAAACATGAATGGATTGATTGCTACGAATAATGATTTAACTCTCGATGGTGACTCGTAAGTCACAAAGATTCTAATCATTTGTGGGTAAAACAACTCTTTCGAGCGTTACGATGATCATGATCACGATGATAACTTTAACCTCGATATTGAATACTATTAAATCATTCTTGATTCATATAGCTCTTTTGAGTGTTGAATGTGTTAACTCTGCACGAAGCAACTCACTAAATGTTTAATGGTTCGTTTTGTGTGATTCTTAGAAGTTGAGACATTCTTACTCATTCTCTCTACATTTAATTCTAATACGGAGTAGCTATTCTGAACAGTAGATGAAATAAAACTAACTAATGGCAGACGAAGATATGCGTATAGGCATGTTTAAAGATCTACCTTTGATTTTTATCCATTCCTCCTCAGTTTTCGCGACAAAATTGTTAGAGTAGAGCTTTTGCATAATGTTGGTCCAGAAAAAAAATCGATGGGACGCAGCTAGTGGATGTTGGACCGGTTCGCAGACTAGAGTGTCATATCGAAACTCAATCGAAATTCGCTTGAAATAATCACATTGACTTTTGGCGTCAAAGCTTACCGCTGCAAAGCCAGTGGACGCGGTTATGTTTGTTAATATTCCCCAGGTACTATTTCACTGTTTGACCGGTTGCATCAACCTCCGGGCCAATTTATCGCAGCGATGCAGTCACTTGTCTCTCGGTCTTCATTTTCAACTTCCTTTGAAACTCAAGTCGTTCAGGGTCGTCGGCCATTCGGTACATTCCTTCTTTCGGAGCTCTGATTGTTGTCTAATAATGCCAAAATGTTGTAGATGCCGGAACAGGCTTATGGGACGTCCACAAACTGCCTCACGGAGTCCTGTTTTAGACACTGCGGAGTGCCGTTCTTTGATTGCGTACGCTACAGAATAAAGTTGCTTTACTTTTTTGGCCATTTACGATTAGAGTTCGACTGATAAAGGTATCAAATTTTGTCTACAGGCTCATGGGATACTATAATTGAACGTGAAATTAATGTTTCGTTAGTGCAGGCAAAGACAAACCCTTCGACAATTTTTGTGCATTTTTTTAATGCAAACGTTAGTTGACTCTTCCTAGCACCATCTGATTTATTTGCGATCGTGGTTAAGGCACGTTAAAACAAGCTTAACCGCTTTTTAGCGAAAATATAACTTAGAGTTAAAGCTTCCTTGAGCTCTATTAGTCGAAACTATTTGTTCTTGCCACATTGAAGAAAAAAAATAATAAAATTGGTTCTGGACAATTTCTTAAACTCTCATATTTGTTCATTTCGGTTATAATGCGATGAAAGTATATAAACATAAAATTATACACATTTTTTCAGCTTCAACTAACCCAAAAAGTAATATTCAGATGCAAACGATCTATTTAGATCAGTTCAAGCAGATGAACCGGTAGCATCTGCCCCAAAATAACACACCTTTACGAGTCATGCCTTAAAATGGAGTAGCATTCCACACACACACACCCTAAATGAGGCAAAGAATTTCGAACCTCCCCAAACGATCACGGTAAATCGAAAAAAACCGCTCTCCATCACACATTCGTCCATGATTGGGATGAATGGAATTTTTCAATTTCGGCTCAACGCGCACCCGATCCTCAGCTCTCGCCGCATCCTGTGTATGCATAAGCCTCCTAATGAATTATAAAATGGGGAGGAAGAGCAAAAAAGTGTACCCTGAGGATGGGGATGAAGGATGCGATAAAAGAGCTAAAAATAATATGCGCCAATCGAGAAAAAAATGCCTGAACTTTTGCCGCCCATAACATAAAGAAGTGTGAGCCCGCGGATTGACAGGATCTTCCAAACGCCAAAACGCGGGGATGCAGGGGAGAGTCAAGGCTCAAGAATGATCGGCGGATTTCAGATTTCAGCCCGTGTGTGTTTGGTTCAAAATGAGCGAGAGCAACGGTTTTTGGGTGCGGTTTTCCTGGAAGCTTCGTGAAAGTACGTTGGAAACGGGAGATTATGCTGAATGATATTCATTGTTTGTGGTGTCGATCCCTATCGGGCAGCAAATCACAAGTAGAAGCACGTCAAAGAATGTCCGCAGAAGGTTTAGGTGCGAAATGAGCCACGAGCCGGTGGAGGCAGGAAAAAGCAACGCAAAAAAGAGCTCACACAGAGAGCCACTTAGTGAGGTAATCTTGAGGTTCTTGTTTTTTGTCTGTCTAATTTTAATTCTTTTTCTGTTAAATTGCTTTTGGGTTGGATTAAAAAACACAAGCCCAGGAGAGCTCGTACAGGAACGACTGGATGGTGGCGTCATCCAACCAACCCAATGCTCAAGTTTGCCCAAAATTAACACAACCCGTAACCCGACAAAGCCGCAAAAATAAAACGGTCCTACGTCAAACCAGCCAACCCAAAAAAAAAGAACCGATCCTGGGCTCCTCGACGTCTCGTTGCTTCGGCCGGGTCGCCACTATCTCGCTGCGCCATCATCGCCCAGGGGTCTGTTCTGTGGAATTTGTCTTTTCCTCTTTCCTTCTCGACTTTCGGCAGAGAGCCTGCCCGATCTAACCGAAACTCGCTCTCGAGATATGGTGAACTCATTTCAAAGCAATTTTCGATCATTCCTTTCTGGCGTCTGTATTTCTTTTTTTATTTTATTTTATTTTGGAACCCAAGAAGCGCACCCTCAAGACCTCAAACGAATGGAAAGAGAGAGAGAGAAAGACAGGGTCGGTTTATTAATTTTCTAATCGCTCTTTGACGAGCTTGCTTTGCGCAGCCAGCCTGCTCGGGAAGGCTCGTTTTCTCTACAGATCGTTGGAGACCGGTTTTATGGGCCACCTTTTGGGTCCCCAAACGGCGGCTCTCGATGGTGGAGATAGGAGGTTCCACACATATGATGGTGATGATGAGGATGACTAAAGTGCTGGTTGGAGTTGGAGAGCGAGCAACACAGGAATACATCAGATCGACAGTTTTACTCCCCAGCAAAGATTGTTTGGATGGGTGGTGGATTTTTGTAGAGCACGGAGGACAACAAACAAAGCAGAGTTGATACACGCCCTGCTTGACGCCCGCGGGTCTGTCCCGGTGGACGGAGCGAGCTTACGAAAACAGCAACAGGAATGTTGTTAAATCATTTTCCTGAAGAAAATGGGCGAGAGAAGAGAGATACAAAAAACGATCCGAAACGCCAGCTGCCTTCAAGAAAGAACGACGTACGACGTCGAAGGATTGAAGATCACATTTCTGTTGCCTGATACACTCTTTCGCTCTGAGCCCCATATACGTGTATTTGTGTGGGGAGAAACTATTTAAATAACCAAGAAACGAATTAAGAATTTCTTGAGAAACGAGTCGTTACGTTCGGAAGGGCTTTTGGGTTTCGGTTTGTTTTCCAACGCACGCCTAATCTCCTATCAATGGGTGGCGTTCTGTCGATGGGTGGTTTCTGATTAACGTGGCAATAAGGGGGTTGTGATGATGATGACAGATATAAAGGGGAATGTTCTGAGATAGATTTCAATCGTTTGTGTATGAAGTTTTGGATTCTTTGATGATATTGGGTGAATATATAACTAGAAAAGATTGTTTGTAATAAAGATCATGGACCTTGGATCTTGAAGACCTAGAATCTTTGATCTATGGACCTATCTTACACATATTTTGCATCTATGTATCCTAAACCCCAACCGTAATGCTAAGATACTTTAAGAATCAAAATACAGTGAAGTCTTTCTATTCTGAAATTTCTACAAGATGTCCAATGCTTGATGTTTGTCTAGTAAGAGTACATTAAAGGTCCTATCATTTTACATAAATGTTTGGTTTTTAAAAGTATTGATTAGTTTGTTCAAGATCCAAGAACGTCTGTCTAATCAGCCGACTCCTTCGAGGATCTCCACTGAGAGATTTCTCTGTGATTAGAAATGTTCCTGATACTTGATATTTTAATGGTCACATTGATTCCTCGTCTTCTTGCTGATGTCATAGCTTCGAAGACTGTTTTGTGAACATGTTACTGAGAAGATGATATAATCTCAAATTAAGTCAAACAATTATACATGGACGATTTCAAACAAAAGATGAATCTTTATAGAATAGACGGATCATAATATAAATGATCTCATTGTCCCATATGAAAAAGACATGATTTGGATCAATATACCATTTGTTGGGTCCATTCTTAAAGATATGACATCATGCAGTTCTATGATGCTTCGATATTTACTGCATTCTATTTGCCTTTTTCTATGCAATTTGAGTTCTAACCTGATTGGTAATCAATGCTATGCTCGTATAATACTCAGATTACTTAGCAAAGATTAGACCCCAGACTGTATTACCTTGGAATACCTTGTCGGGAATGTAGTAGGTTGGTATACTTCATATTTTTCATTGAGAACTATGCTCTTTAGACATAGATCAAGAAATCTAATACTTTGATCATCTCCTGTATCACCCATTTTATCTTTCTTTGGCTAAAGATCACGTTAAGACTCTTTTCATTTTTGGTTTTACTTTGTCGCATAGTAGTGTTCTTCCTATATCATCCCCACATCCCTAAACGAACGATCTCCCTTCTTCCCCAGCATGTGCTCGACAAACATGTTTACTCATCCTAAAGGGATCGAAGAATTCTTAACATTGTCCCAAAACCGGTTCCAAGTGGCCATATTCGGCAAACGCGATACTTAGATACGTTTGATTTTATTTTTCATTCGCCCCATCGCCGCCGTCCGTCTGTCGGCCCGCGCGCCCCGTGCGGGACCTCTGTAGCCGGCAAAGGGAAGCGCTCCTAATTGGAAAAGATGTGTATCGTGGGCCAGGCGTATCCCGGGCGGCGAGTGGTCGAAAGCGGACGGCGGGAACCCGATGGGGCTTGATTTTGCCTTTTCAGATCACACGTTGCGCGCCATTGCCCCCATCAGCTAATCAGCCATTCTCTCTTTCTCTCCTTTTCCCACTCCACAGTCGAGGCAAGAACCCATGGCGTTACCGTGCCGGAATCCACTCCACTCCAGTGGCTGTCGGAGCACCTCAGCTATCCGGACAACTTTCTGCATCTCTGTCTATCGTACGCATAAGCCCCATCGCTCAGGTGTGTAAAGTGGGAGGGTGAAGATGATGGTGGTGGGTGGGAGTCCGTACCAAAACCAAAAACCCCCGGAGAAACCGCCGTCACCGTCGTCATCATCGCCATCATCGCCCGTTCTACCTTATCGCGCGTCACCGCCGCACATTCGTCTTACGCTTCACGGACTTCTCTTTATTTTCCTCTCGATTTGGATTTTTGTGCTGGCGCCCTCCATCACTACTCGCCCCCAGCCGCATTAAAAAAACCCAGAGGAAGACGACGATCGAGAAATGATCACGTTCATCAGCAGCCCGCGCTCGGACGCGGAATCGGACCAAGAAGAGAGATGGCGTCATATTCATTCCCACGCAGCAGCAGAGAGACACACAACCGTGGTGGCCGCCCAGACACTATGGAACCTGGTGGTACTTCACTGATCGTATCGTCGTCCACCCAAATAGTGGATGGAAGAGGGAGGGAGCTGAACATCCTTCGCAGTAAACCTGCGACACATACATACACACACAGCCAGTCAGTCAGCCCCGGGGAGATGGGGGAGATGGGTTAAGATAAGGTCTCGCGCGCGCACCACCGAGTCTGCCGCGGCCGTATCTTAAACCGTGCCCGGTGCCGTGATCTCGCAGTCGCTCGGTCGCCATTTGGAGCCGTCACCGCCACAGTCGCCGCAGTCACCGTCGCCGTCTTTTGCTTGCTTGACATTTATGTCTAATTATACGATTATCGTTTCTCTTTTTCGCGCCAGCCAGCCACAGACGTGTTGTGTTTTGCCGCCGTACTACCACCGGGCACCGGAGGGGCGCGCACGTTCGCGCTCGTTCGCGGTGTGCATATGACGGGCGGTACAAGTGAAGCACCATTAATGTTGTCATAATAAGAAGGTAAAATATATGCACACTGCGGCTAGTTACCTTTATTCCATCTCGTGTCTCGCTCGCTTTTTCGAATGAGAAAAGGAGGCTTTTTTGTCCGTTGTTTTCGTTGTGCATTATGCTTGTCGGCAAGCCTTTTTAGTGTGTTTAAACATCGCGATGGAAAGAAAGTAAATGTTGGGGGTTGCGCCATCTTCAAAATCTTGAGTTCCAAAAACTCCCTTTTTTAATTTCATTTTTGTACTTGGCTAATTTACCATACGGCAAAGAAACTCGCGAAGAGCAAATAAAAGCATCTGCTCCAGCACTTGCGAGCCCAAATTTCATCTAGACCACCTAGTCAGCCGCCAACACCCTTTTTGCCATCGATTGATGAGCAATTTGCATCGATGTTTTGCGGCAGGGTGATAATTTTCGCAGCTTCCGGAGTTTTTTTTTTTTTTCATCTTCTTAGGTGGCGGACATGCTTTCGAATCGTCTTGTGGTTTTTGATGTGCCATAAACGTGCTGCGAAGTGTGTTGACCTGTCGTTAATGGGGGTTTGATTGGTTTATTTACTAGTTTCCTGTTAAAGTGTGCCATTCTCCAATTTGACAGATGAAATTAATATAATTTATGTTATGCGATCAAACTGCAATACTTTTGATTGATTTCTAAACATAGAGCAACTTCTTTTGTATTTGTTTCGAAGGCTATGTTTTGTTTATATGTTTTTTAAACATATCGTATATTTATCTTTCGTTATCATTATTGCGTTATGTTATATTTGTATACTTGTTTTCTTATTGTTTCTTATTTTGAATCAGTTCATTCTTAGCTATTTATTTACAACTCGACTGTGTAGTATAATAGTAATGAGAGCCTATACTGTGACCCGTGATGACCTTGTAAAGTTTAAAATAAATTGCTTTTAGTTTGATTGTTTTGTTTGAAAATTTCAATTTTGGCTTTTTAAAGACGATACCAAGCTTAAAAAAATAAATACAAAGAAGAGATTTGAGAATTTTCTTATCAAAACGAGATTTAAGCGTTAACCCATTAACCAAAAAGTAACGTCAAAATGGGCCTCAACATTTTTTTCTTTTTTTGTGAAGCAATGCGGGCCCGCAAACTGAAAAGTTTGGAACTCCCTGCTTTAGAGTATTTAAAAGTCTGTTAATTCCATTGTTTGTTTGTAAACAATTACATGAAATTTAATCAATTTTTTAAGGGTTTAGTTTTGAAAACACATGTCAACTTAAAATCTCTCAAAATTAGTATATCAATCGTAATACATTGGAACGCCGTTTATCCGGATACCTTTTATCCGGCTGTCCGTTTATCCGTGCTGTTGACCGAAATGATCGAGTTGAATACAAAGGTGATATTGCGTGCACAGGATATTGGAAACAAAAATACCATTATCAGAGTTCATTTTCATATCAAAACAACGAAATAAAAATCTTGTCATGGCAAATTTCGAATGTTCTCATCGAAAAAACATTTGATCAATAAAAACTGTTTAGATTTTACCAAACATAATATAAATTTCTAAAAATCTTCTAGGTATAAATCACCAATCACTAAACATCGAAATATATCCGTTGACCCATTAGTTTTTCGTGTTATTCAAATATCCGGGGGAGTTCGAGTCTCATTGGGGCCCGGAGAAACGACTTTCTCCAGTATATTATTTTTTTATTAATTAAGTTACTTCAATTTACCTATTTTGGCACACAATTTCACAATTTGGCAATATTGAGGCAAAAAGTAGCTCCTTAAACGCCAAATTTAGCGGCAACGACTATTATGTTACTAGCTTTTCATTCAATCATTTATGTTACACTTTGTGACAATATGACAAAATTACATGGAAATATGTTTAAGAAACAAATAAACACATTCAGCACAAAATAAAAAAAAATAAAAAGAGGAAACATTTATTTAACAAAAGACGCTTTAACCTGGATTTTCTAAACGTAACGTAACAAATAATAAAATTGTTCACTCTTGAGAACAAATCACTTCAACAGTTCAAACAGTTTACCTAAAAAGAATAGACATTTCACTCTCAATCCTATTTACTTGAAAATGAGTCAAACTTAAACGAACAACGACCAAAAGCACAAACACACACATTAATTAATCCCCCATAACACTAAACGAAACACCTCGGTTAAATAGTACTCTCCGGTGAAATGAAATTGCCACCACCGGAACACCCCATAAAAGCGCTGCATTAGCCAATCGTGGCACAATTATTTCGTTTATTACCTCCACCAAGTGCGACACACTCACAGTGGAGTTCGTGGTGGTGCCGTACTTTACGAGCTGCCAAGTAGACGATTAGATTAAAGCATCCGCCAATGAACGCCACCAAGGGTTAGTGGCGGTGTGACTTATCCTTTGTGCCCACTAAGGGGCACAAACAATTAGCATAATGCTACCACCCATCGCCTTTTTTCACTCACCCCCCCCCACCCCCCCCCCCCCCCCCCCCTTTTCGATATGGCCCCGGGAGGCATGTGGCGTGTGCGCATTATTAACCGGCAGCGATCGGAGTTTTGTCGTCCAGGGTAAACGATCTCTAAACGTCCATCTTTTACTGGCACGAATACTCCCGCCGTGAGCCCGCGCAGTGCTGGAATGTGTTGCTGACTTGCGTGTTTTTGTCAGGCTGTGCACAGCTTGGGGATATGAAGCGCGCGTTTGCCCTTAATCGACGGGGAGACGGCCGCTTGGCCTCGCGGAGCAAAGGAAGCCTAACACATTATTTTATATGCCAGCTTCCAGCATCCTTCCCTTGCTCTTCTGTCTGTATTTCGGTGCACAGCAGTGGACAGAAGTAGCAGAAGCTGACAGTCGGACCCGTTTTGGAGTCCTTCTCTCGGATCCGATCCCCAATGGCGTTGACAACTCCTTCGGGAATTGGTGGACGGGAGTCTGGAATTCAGAAGCCTGTGGGCCGTGGTCGTGGGCCTTCTTTGGGATGGAGTACCTTTGGAGCGCATCCAGTCAAATAACATTAATGACATTCCGACCAAGACCAAGCGTCTCCGGAAGCTGTCAGCGGAAGCATCAACGCAAACGCATCAAGGGAGAGAAAGAGTAGAAGCTGACACACACTGTGTGCCCTGTATCACGTTATCATCCTAGCCTGAGCCTGGTTGACGGTTGGGCACCACTCCCCAAAACACCCACATTTGGGCGGAAAAAGAAGAAGCAGAAGCAAATGTGTTTCCCTAAGTCCGAACTGCAATTAATGTCGCTGGAGACAACATAAATCCTCGTCGTCGTCGTCGTCGTAGCCGTTTGTCGGACGGGGATGATGCGTTAGGCGAGTGATCGCTTGAACCGTTTTTCAGTCACAACAACACGAGATTTGTGCACTCGTAATCTTCCCATTTCGCTGGAAACGGTTGCCACCGGCACCGGCCAGTAGTCGTAAAAACTTATCGTTTGCAAAGCAAACGACGACCCACCCGTCGTCTCGTCCCAGCAGAATGTAAGAGATCTTTATGGATCGTTAAAAATATTAAAGTCCATTGAAAACCGTTCCGGCAAGGTTATCGAAATCGTAAATTAAAAGTCGTACCACTGGAGGTTGGCAGCAGCAGCAGCAGCAACAGTCTTAACCAATTCATCATACACGCTTGCTCTGGCTTCGGTTGGCTTCAGGGGGAAGAGATGATGGAATGAAAACGTTCCCCGTAAGTACTCGTGTTTGTGGTGCAAGGGATATGGAATTTTGCGCGAACAAAATATGGCACAGCACAGCCCATTTGGCTTGTGGTTGACCTTTTTAATAAATCGCTCATTTACGTTTTATTTAATTTTATTTACAATCGCACGTTTTGATAAGCTCTCGGGTAAACAGGTATGAAAGTATCAAAGCACTTTGTTTCACATTTTGCTGTTTATGATCGTTCGGGTAAAATTAAACAGAACAGTCACTTACACTGTCATGGTAAAACATCAGCAAAATATTGTCCATGAAATTTAATCGAAATGACCATAAAAGAAGGAAAATGACATTGGATTAAGGAAATTATTGGAATTACAACATTGAAATTAATTTGTACTTTGATTTGAACATCGATTTAATTATTTTAAAATAAGGTACATTGATGTTGCTACTTTTTGTACAGATTTATCCACAATAAAGTATAGATTTTAGGGAGGCATTAAAAAATGAATCGTCGAAAAGGTTAATTAATGTACGTATTTACAGGATTTTTCAATGGTTCTTATTCTTTTGGAACACTTACAGAACGCTATCTGCCGTAAAAATGGTTTCTTTCGATGCGAAAGTTATGTTGCTATCTTTTTTTACTGTTTTGTAACTTGTGTATGAGATTTCGGGTCGAAATCATTGTACAGTCGGCAACTCATACGACTTAACAACTTGTCCGCCATGGTTTCAACCCTCATATTGACCACTCCTCCGTAGCAAAGACTCACTATCTGGCTGCGTGGTACTAAATAATGTCTATAAAGTCTGTGTAGACCGGCATGTCCCCGTGGGACTTCTTCTTCTTCTAATTGGCGTAACGTCCTACGCGGACATGCCGGCCTATACAGGCTTTCGAGACTTAATTCATTACCACGCAGCCGGATAGTCAATCCTTGCAACGGAGCGACAGTCCATTTCAGGCTTGAACCCATGAGACGTTTACGTCAAATAGAAGAAGATGACTTATATATTTGATGGCACCTGTGTAGTGCATATGCTTAGAACTTCTGATGAAAATGAGCAGTAAATAAGTTCACAGTTTCTGGGTACGGATGATTGAGAATGCATGAGAAAAAGTTGTATCTTTACGGTACATTCATGTCAAATTTGATTTTTTGAAGATTTTTTCAATGATCTGAAATTTTTTACCCAATATCTCCCTTGAATTCCTTTAATGGATTGAATATAATCCTACCTTCGTTAACTTTTCTTATGAATTACTTTTCTATTGCAATTGTGCAAGTTTTGGTTTTGTCTAAAATTATATCATTGTAGGATTGTGTCACTATCATTTAGATAGAATTACTGATTTTGACATTGTTGCAGGACATTCAATTGGATTGGAATCGACCCACATATTGGTATCATTGAAGTTGTCATTACGACACGTGCTTCATTAGAGCAGAGAATCGTAATTGGAGCCAAATGTACTGAGCAGAATATCAATCGCAGATTAAACAAATAACCGGATAAATTCTAGACAATTCCTTCCATGATGCATTTAGTAACTTAATTTTATCTACTTATTTTTAAATTTTCATGTTTAAAGGTCTTTTAAATAATTTCCATTGGTTGATCAATCTGCAAGCTCTGGTGTTATTAAGAGCAGCTGAATAATTGTATGGGGGGAAGTAGGGGTAGATAAACATCTCAGGGTTTTCTCCTGATTCCAATAGTTTTGACATTCCCGTCAAACATTGCGAAGGTTGCGAATGATATCATCTGCTCGAAATCTTATGGTATTTTAAATAACCTTTGATTTTTATTCATGGATTTTTTTTGCGGTAGTACTTGTCGAAAAGATCACTATTTAAATTTTTGTGGATTCTTTAAAATAAAATGAAAAAATTCAGGTGTTTAGTATGCTACAATTTTCACTGTTATACCTGCTCTTGGGGTGCTATAATTATAACTGCTAAAACTAAGAGTGAAAAAACTACCAAGGCTCGCAAGCTCTTTAATGTGAGGGCTCTGGGGCGGTGAACTTGTATGGCGTGCGAGCCCTCGCGCGCCCTCGCAAATCGCTGTCAATTGCATGGCGGGTTGTTAACTTACTAGTAAACATCGAAAAAGCTTTTTTAACTCATTATGTACTATTTTATGAGACATTACGGTTCCTCTAATGATTTCAAAACATTTAAGTAAAAAAAGTGTGTTTTTGTTGCACCAAGACTACAGTGCGGGTAAGATCGACACCATGTGTGGAGATTTAGACAAATTGGTTATAACTATTGAAATAATAAACTATAATGGCCATTTTTTTTTAAATTTAAGCTCAACAAAGTATTTCATACCAATTTTATGACAAAAAATACACAAAAAATTATTGAAACACACGAAAGAAATGAAGCAATGAACCAGGTTCCACATTGAAGAAACTCAGGAACCATACACTACGGTTCGGATTCATTTAAAACTCTGTGCGACCAGTCTCTTCTAGCAGTCTTCTATTTCTCATAAAATGGATGTGTGTTTAATTTTGTTTTTCTCTGCTAACTCAAAAGCCAAAAGTCAAACATTGGTCATTATATTATGACCCCATACAAACGGCTCTCCAGATCGTGTAGATGCTGGATTTTTTTTCTCTGCTGTTCAGCTTAATCCTGATACTAAATAAATTATTTGTGTCCGAGCTTGGCAGACGTTCTATGAGATAATTATAAATAAATACCATGTTTATTACCTTTTTTTCTGTGTTGACTTCTCGGGTATCATATCCTCTAAAGCATTACTTTTCTACGTATTCTACGTAGAAAGAGTGATGCCTAAAAAGTAAGCAATAAGTATAAAATATAGCCACTTTTAAATTTCGATAAAAATATAATATTAAAAAACTACAAATAGCCATCATTAAACTACTAAGTTTCGATTTTAACCCCACTCGCCACTTAAATTTTGGTTAAATTTTATGCTATATAGTATAGTTAAAAAATACTACGTACCTCGATACAGAACTAATATATAATGTATGTAAAACAATACGATTTATCCGGAAACTGCAATTTTGCTGACAATTACTGAAGTTCTCGGAAATACAACTTCACACCGATTCTCAGTCAAAAGCACCATGAATTTGTTAATTATTTTGGCTATTGACAGGACATGATGACTCAAATTATCCGAAATAGTTTGTATAAATAAAGTTCACCAACTTTTTTTTTCATAAAACCCGGGGAATACTAAAACCCTAGGTGTGTCCAATAATAAAACAACTTCATTCAGTGTCTTTTATTTCTACCAAAAGATCTCCAAGAAGACATTACAAAAATGATCTTACTAAAAAGATCATCATATGATTTACTAACTCCTGCTCTAGCAGTGTGTGTTCCCCGTCGATTAATCATCCAAAACGGAAGCCATCTAACCCGCCCCAATAGCCCGCCCACAAACACACACACACACACAACACATAATGCATTCGTTTGAACATCATCAAACACTCAATCACTTTCGCCGTTAGGAAAAGAATCGAAATGAAGATCGATTGATCGAACCAAACCACCTCGCAAGCATAGCATTACTACTAGATACAAAACCAAAACACACACGCAAAACTTCCGGGTTAGCCGAGAATTCAACATTCGAACACTCGTCCCTCAGAACTTTAAACACACCGCGCGTGCGTTTTTTTTTTCAATTCATAAATAAAACGACACATCACCAGATCAAACGGCATGATGGAAGACTACGTAAAACGATGGTACGTATCTGTGTGTATATGGGGTGGTCAATTTCCTGACCACACACACATACACAAACGTGCGCGAGAAGGGGAGTCGGTTTTGCTAATGCTCTTCTCGAACCCCACTCGAAATGATACGATTTGTGTATCAAACGTTGGACGGCGATCCTCGGCTGATGTGGTCCGCCGGGGTGGTCTTCTTCGACCGATGATGACGGCTTTTGGAGATTGCGCATTATTAACGAGCGCAGGGGATGGTGCGTAAGCGCGATGCAGCAGCACTGAGGGGGATCGTGGCGGTACGAGCTTCGAGATGGTTCTAATAATATCTGAAGCGTGTAATTTTCCGTAAACACCCGTTGCCCGCTCATTAGAAGGCATTTCCCACACACTAAACCACAAGGATAGGAGGGGTAGTACCATTTAGTACCTTTTTGAGATGTTCGAAATAGAAAGATGCCTCATTTTTGGAGGTTTGTTCTTTATTTGTTGGAGAATGAGTAGTTTTATTTTTTTAAGTATTATTGATCTTAACATTCAGAATATGAAGTCTTCCTGGAACAAATCCCATCACCAAACCTTTTAGGCACAATTGAAGTCTTTCAATCAAGACTAATTCAATGTAGCATTAAAAATAATACTAAAGATCTGAACTCCAGAACTAAAAAGCATCTTCTCAGGCAACAAGACCCATTAAAACAAAGATCTCCCCACCAAAAAAAGACAGCCACGCAGACTGACAGAGTACACATACACACATTTCGACGGACACAACCGAAAAGACGACCTCGATAACTCGAACAACTAAGGCGCTGGGGCTAATATAAATAAACCATTTCCCAAAAAAAACCCAATCGATCGGTTCCCAAAAGTGCACGGTAGCTGCAGGCACAACACAATACATCCCTTTTCTCGAGGGTGATGGTGGTGGTGGTGGTGGTTTAACCGGTTCTGGACACTTCTCTCCATTCTGTGGCGTGGAGGAAACCCGAACAACCCCCCGATTCGGCGGTGGGCACCCCTTTCCCCGCAGCAAAAGGGAGAGAGAAACGCGTGATGAATTTGAGATAAGAGTATTTTTCGAGATAAAATTCAGATGATAAACGGGCAAATAAAGAAACCGTCGTCGTCCCAGCACACACACACGCGAATGGAAGGGAAAACGGCCAATAGATTTATGCCGTTTGAGCGTATGTGCGAGAGATAGCAAGCGGAGCGCGCGGCAGTGAAAATAACACACGTAGCGTCAAAAAGTCTGGCCCGTGCTCCCGAGACAAACCGTTGGAAGGGAGACACATGGATACGGCGAGTGTGTGGCTGTGTGTAGAGGATGGGGAGCACTCGCGCAACACCCGCCCTAACCTCCGTGAGTGGGGCCGCGTGGAGCGTCGTGAGCGCGTCGAGCAAAAGGCAACCAAAACGCGCGCCGTTTTTTGAAACGATCGCGCCCGCCCCATCAGCCCTGCTGTGTGCCCCGGCGGCGGATATGGACGCGTACTTGTTTATGTGCATGCGTAGGTACGTGCGTGTGTGTGTTTTTGTATGCTTCCTCGTTCGCTGAGCATACGCTCCCCTCGCGCCGGAAACCTTCCAACTTCCAACTCCCCAACACATCACACTGGGGCTGGGGAGGCACCATCAGCGCTAGACGTGCTGGCACCGACGCGCTACGCGCAGCTATATCGCATTAGTCGCCGCCCTTCTGCCCGGTTTCTTCCTCTTCTTCTTTTTGCGCCAAATCGAGCGCACTCGAGCAACATGCACTTTTACGATTTCCTGTGCGTGTGCAGGGAGTGTGTAGAATGTGTTTGCTGCCTTTCCCGTTCATCATTCCTACGCCGTTTCTTTTCATTTGCGCAGCATCTCTCACGGCACGGCGATCGATCGCGAGGCATCGAGCATTGCACCCGTTGCGAATTGTACAGGCACTGCTGCTTACCCCAGTGTGGGTAGATGTGCGATGCGTCAGTGCTTTGGATACAGCCTAGCAGTTGCTATTTAAAGATGCCTTCCAAAGGTGTACCGCATATGGTCGAAAATCCCACCCCGAAAGATGTGGAAAAAATGCCTACAATCAGAATTATTTTGGACGACAACGGCGAAGAGTTCAACAATCTCACCATGTTTGGCCAACTTTGATCTGCCTTCCGGTGTTTTCATACCTCAAACCAACGCAGAACGATCGACTTTGTAGTGCCTAATGCTACCAACATCTAATGTCGTTTGATGCTACACGTGTCCCACACACTTAGAGCTAGAGCGATGATCTCCTTTGCCATTGGCATCAGCATGTTCCTTCACGGTGGTACTGGTCTGGAGGAGTACAATGCTGAGATAACAACGCTACTTCAGACGCTATTACTTTGAAACATCAATCAAGCTGGCAGGTCATTGCGCTGACGACAGTGGGACATCTTTTACCAACGCACGTCGATCGCCTGCCCACATGGGATATGTAGTTCTTTCAACTAAGCCGGATGCAATACCCTTTGCTTGCAGAAGCATTATGCTAACAAAAACAATTGTTTTATGCGTGTACCTTTGATGCGCGTTTTGCTGCCACACAGCGTTGACTAGACTGTGGAACAATATAACTTCTTCAAAGATCCTATTTTAGTACATCAACAGTCGACACGGTCGATGCGTGTCCTCCAGATGTCTATTGAACTGCAACTTTAACGGCTCATAGTACAATGAACCCCTTGATTGTCTAGACATCTAAGATATTTATGATCTATATTTAATATATTTTATTACTTACCTCTTCCTGTTCACAGTTGTACACCAACATCAAATGCTCGAGCTGTCATCGAAAAGAATCTTCATGCAATCCATCGTGTGTAACAATTCACGAATGGTAATCCCACTCGACACTGGACAAGAATTATAACTGCAATATATTAAGAAGAGAAGAGTGATTAACTGTGTTATCTATCAGGTAGTTTGAGTCTTTTTAAAAGATCTGGTGTGCACGCTTGATTTATTGGAGGTAATCAAAGGTAATTTCTTGATTCCTGT
This sequence comes from Anopheles coluzzii, assembly GCF_943734685.1. Lineage (NCBI taxonomy): Eukaryota > Metazoa > Arthropoda > Insecta > Diptera > Culicidae > Anopheles > Anopheles coluzzii. The sequence continues at coordinate 67,630,080 of NC_064671.1, read as the reverse complement.
GTCAATGTAAAGTCTTCAAAGCCTTATGTGACTGACTCACACGGTGCAGATGGCCAGAACCTTAGCTAGGAAACCACACAACAAAATCTGGATCACTGCACGGTCCATTACACTTTTGTTGGCGATCAGATGCTCCGGCATAGTCTAGAATGCTTCAATGGGTTCCAGTTGAAAGCCCATGTGTTGCTACTTGATGTCTGTTTTGTCTAGATTTGTTCGTATAAAATCATGAATTCAAAACCATGAAAAAATAAATTGATGGATTGTTTTTTACTTTTTGTAGCTTATACTCAAATTTTGTTGAATTTTAACATTATAGATCTAACATGCTAATCATAATTCTCCAGTTAATCCAGTCGTTAGACTGGTACTTCTTAAAAAAACGATTTTGATCTACACCTGAGATTGTCTAGCACAAGTCACCGTGAAGCGCAAATGAATAACAATATTACTACGGAAGGTTCATAGATGTTCCATAGTATTTTCCAGAGAAAAACTTTAAATGATCCATGAAGAGCAAATATTTCCAAAACCATTGTTTCCCCGTTGTTGGTTCTGAATGAACCATTCCACCAACCTATCAGTAAGATCTAATGATCAACAGACATACAATGCAAGTACCGCACATTGTTCCGTTCAACTCCTTTCACCCATTCCCGATCCCTTGTTTCGCTCGTAGATTTGTTTTCCCAACTTTCCGCCAAGGATTACAGCAAAGTTCACAGATTTACCAAGGATCGTCTTTCATGATCATTGCACGGGGCACCGTTGTTGTCGTTAGCCCGGGGATAGTATCCGGGCCGACACCCTGTTTCTCCCGATAATCCAATCCGTCCAATTCCACGTCCCGGGACCGGAACGGACTATGAAGAGAATGAAAAGGATCCTCTTCGAATCGAGATGCATTCATGCACGAAAGACCAGCGCTACCCCTGTTGTTCACCCGAGACTCGCAAGCGCACACCACCATCAGCATCAAATGAACTGAATGGTGCATTACTCCGGTGTGTGTAGTGGCAGTTTCTGGTCTGTTTCTTCCTCCCAGGGGGAAACAAACACCTTCTCCCAATGCCCAAATGCAATAGGTTACGCGCGGGTTGCCAAGGAGCCTGATAGCCAAGGGTGACAATGGCTACTGGTGACACACACAGACACCACACCAAAGCAGAAAGAAGCAAATCGTTCTACCGGGAACAGTGTTTTCGAAACTGATCGCCTTTAACCAGAGGAAGCCAACATAGGGCCCAACCAGTTTACGAACAACAACTGGGCAACGCCACCGAACAAATGCCTGAAAGGCCTGGCCACCGCCGCTGGCGTCCTCCGGGACCACTCCTGCGGCCCACACCTTGCTCTTATGCTGTGGGCGCTACTTATGCTTCTTCTTAATCAGATTATTATGCGGTGATTTTCGAGTCCTTCTGGCTCTCTTTCTTTCCCTCTCTCCCAGCCGGATCTGGCGCACTCCCGTGTTTCACCGCTGGTAGCAACATTATGCTTCGAGCAGCAGTACTCTCCTTTCCTCTACGTCCTCCAGTCCACCGAACACACAATGCTCGCGATACAAAAGAACTTTCGAAGGCAAAGTGCTAAAGAACGAACCGCACGGAGGCACACGGCGAAGGGAAAGTAAGGATGAAGGAACAACAACGACAAGAAACAAAAAATCTCTCAACTCCAACTCCAAACTTTTGCGCCGTCGTATTTCAACTTTTGTATACTCTGCTTTCTGATTCTGACGTTGTATAGCTTTTTTTCTTCTTCTTCTCCCCCTTTTATGTTGTCAACCTTTCCCTTGTTGGCACGATCACCCTTCCCCACTACCCCTCACACCGAGCGAGAGTTTCCTGAGAAGCGAAGATAAAGTTAAGGTTAGGCCGCGCGCATTTCGTCTTCGAATGCGTTTCAGGTTCCTTGTGGTACTGATTTCCCCCCTTCCTCTTGCTCTTCTTCTACCTCTTCCTCTTTCTAGTTCCTTGGAAATTTGGAAACCTTCAAATGAGGCGAAGATTTTCGGTTCCCTCCCACATCCGTCGGCAGGCGTTGCGTTTTTTGTCCTGCCCTTGCTTCACTTCTTGAAAGCCGTTTTTTTTTTGTAAGCAAACGGAATCCAACAGAATACTCCTTTTTTCTGCGCTGTTTGATTTTGTTCTTTTGCTTTAGTGTTGTTATTATTATTATGTTCGCTTCGTTCCAGCTACGAGACCGTAGCCCGCGTTTTTGACTTGTTGATCTTGAATTGTGACAGCAGCAAACATTTCGTTCTCGGTTGCCTTTTTTTTGTTTGCTGCACGATGAAGAACGATGAAGCCGTGATGAAATGATTGCATGGTGTTGCTGTTTGCAAGTAGCCGAATCTTTTCAGCATATACAACGTTTGATTATGGTGTGAGAATTACATTGTTTCGTTATTTGCCTTTTTTGCTCTAACCATTTGCTTGGTAAATTATGAACCGTTTTCTTCAAATGCTCATTGAGTAAGCGTAGCAAGAGCAGTAAAGTTGGAACTGATTAATCAATAAAGGATGAAAAATAAAACAAATAAAGTTTCAAAAGCTCCCAAAAACAAAAACTCCTAACAAAGCAAAATAAGTGTAAATATTTACCAACTAGTAAACGGCTGTAAATAGTCCTTCGAACCGGATATTCAAGTATACAAACAATATGTGTGCGATAAGAACGTTTTTTGGATGTTATTAGTATTTAAAAATAATTTTTTTACACAAAAATGACACATTTTTAAGCCGTTATTAAATCGTAAAAATGACCATGAAAATAAAATTGATAAATCAATTCTACAACAAATTAATATGATCTTCAGACAAATTAAACTATATGTATAATTAATGTTATCATCCATTTTTCCCAATGACAGTTAACGATATTAAAAGGGTTAAATTAATTGTACATGAGATTTATCCTTTTAAAAGTTTGATGGATAACATAATAGCAAGCTTTAAAATAAATCTTTTATTTCTTTTATTTTAACATGTACAATAAATGTACATGACATATAGTATTTGAATAAAAATCGATCTACCTAATTATTACACATAATGGGCGGTATACAATTTAGCCAAATAATTTGGAATATTGGATTCCTTGTTTGTTTAAGTTGAATCAAATAAGACATCGAATTCATCTTTTACTACTTAGCGTAACGTCCTTAATGGGCATGCGGGCATTTACAGGTTTTCGGGACTTATTGAACAGATTATTGAATTGACTCATTGGACTTGTTGAACAGAACAGACTTATTTCGGGACAGGTAGTCAGTCCTTACTACGAGGAGACTGTGCATATGAGGTTTGAACCTACAACAAGTAGATTGTTAAGTCGTACTATTTGACGACTCTACCCAGTCCCGTAGTTCCTTGGAAATCTTTCTTCAATGTAGCAGTTACTGCGTGAGAATAATGAATAATTTTACATGGAATTAGAAGTCAAAATTAAATTCCAAAAATTCCAAAGCTCAAGAATGAATTTAACCATCAAATATTGAATTGAATACAAATTTGCTAGGGCTGCTTTTTGTAGCAAATAATCAAATGTTTCAACATCGTTATTGAACTACAATGATCTTATATGATATTAACTGTTCTTAAAATTGGATGCAGTTTTAGGACCACCATTATCTTTCATCGAGACAGCCCAACCTAACCAAAAAAGGCACGAAACCCCCAAAACATAAATTATCTGCCAAAACTTAAAATCTGCACCACGCAAGGAGTAGTATTCATTCGCGTAAAATCTGTGCTCATCTTTTCTCCCCGAAAAACAACCCCCAAAAAGTATCGAAACCGCAGCTAACCGGGACGCGAAGGATGCTGGTCGTGCCAAAAATAAACCGTCCAATGGTCCCTCACAGGGGAGTGGGAGGGGGGGGGGGGCGAGAAGTGGTACAACCATTTGTCACGCATCCTAATAAATCATGCGACTTATTAGGAAGTCATTACGTGCTGCAAAACGGTTCGCCCGTTTTGTTCTGCCAGTGCGTGTATATAGGCTGTCGCTCACTCAACCGGGCGCTGTTTCGCACAATCTATTAAAAACCAGGAAACGACATTGCTTCTACGCTGTTAGCCCGGGGATCGGCTATCCTTATTAGCAGCAGCAGCAGCTCTGCACGGGAACCCTCTGCTAAAGAAACCCTGCACCCGCATCACCTGCACCCATCCCGGACGCCCACGGGGTGCATGCATTCAAAAATAAATATCAGACACTCCAGACAGCATGGCACCAGCAACGACGACCGGCACGGCGAAGGTTTTGAAATCTCCGACTCCGGTCTGTGTACGCTTGCATGTCGACGATGGGTCGTGTTCTTGCTGCGGGGACAGGATGACGGTGTGGAAAGGTCCATTTTTAAGATCCCCTCACTACGGATTGCCCCGATTCTTCACCCCCGAACCGTGCCTAGCAAAAATCCAACAACTCTCGATGCCAGTCTGTCTGCCAGAAACGGGGAAGACAACAACGCCCCGGGCCGGCAAAGAAGCGGCAAAGAAGATCATCGTTGCTGACGTTGCTGCTTTCAATCGTTTCGTTCCCTGCAAAACCTCTCTCTCTCTCTGTTTCCCTCATTTTCTTTCCTTCTCATTCTCACTCTGACCTCTGTTATCCCCGGCAGTCCCCGGAGAATCCCTTTCGGGGCAGGGTGAAACTTTCAAAACGACCTGAAGGTGGCGACGCGCGGGGCTCATGCCCGGCACACAGCAAGGGTGCAAGGGTGCCACAAAACAAGGGGAAAGGAACAAGAGGAAAGCGGGAGACGCAGTAACACAGCATCGAGCATAAGCCGAGAAAAAGCATAAGAGCTGACCAAAGGGATGGGCCACGTCAGCAAGCGCGGGCACGAAGCAAGACAAGCTGGAAACTGAGAAGCGAACAACACGCAGAAGAAGAGGAAGACGCACAAATGAAAGGCAACACACACACACACACTCGATCCCCGGGACGCTGTGTGTAGATCAGGTGCCGGGATGTTGCCGGGTACCGAGGGGTTGCCGAGGCTTAAAGGCACCTCCTCTATACACAACACCCACCTCACACACCTGCCCACACAAACCGTTGCGCCTCTTGGGGGACGGACGCCTTTGGAACACTCGGTGCGGTGCTCAAGAAGACTCAAGAATTCACCGAAAAAGGGATGAGATAGGGCACAGCTCAACAGCGACCATGTCCAGCGATCGATTCGCCACCAGAAGGGGCGGCAAAAAAGTGGTGTCGAAGAAAGACGGGGAACGGGACGCAATTCGACAACATTAACAGGAAGAGGTAGTAGCAGCAGCAGCAGCAGCAGCAGCATCGTCATGCAAGCTGAGTCAACCGATCGACGACGCGATGGGTGTTTTATGTTCGGAGTACGGAGATCGTTACGAAGGGAAGGATCCGTTCACAAACAACAACAACAACAACAACAACAGCAACAACAACATGGTACACATTCTCGCACGCCCTTGGCTCGTGAGGCTCGAGGGGGGAATGGGACGGAAAATCATTAAAAGTGCCCCGTAACCCTGGGGGTCGGAAGACAGAGCAGCATAAGAGAAATAATCAATTGAATATGGTTGTGCGATGGGAAGGACGGACGGGTGGGTGTAGCCAGGCAGCGAAAGAACTCTCCCAATGTACACAAATATGCAGCGACTTGTAGGTGTAATGGATGTTTGGTAGGCACTTACTGCAGCCGCATGCACGCCGAGTGAATGGTTGGACATCTTTCGGAGATCTGGAGGCAGAATACAGCAGTCAGACATACCATGTAAAGACAGTGTGGCGTTGCTTTTGTTTTAAATGGAGGGAAAAAAATCCTTACATTCCCACCCAAATCTCATTAAGTGTAGAATTTATCATTAGATGAATATTTTCAGTCGTCTAATGACTACAGAGTTTCTTCGCTCATCTAAAGCTATTTTAAATTCTTCCAGAATATCTAAAGTTTTCAAAATACATTAGATTTCTAGTAACAATTCAATCGAATCCTAATGCTTAAACTAGAATATCTCTCAACAATCTTGACCTAATGATCACATCAGGAAAGAAATATCCACGTTTGGAAGATCAAGAAGATATATCAAGTAGATTAAGTTCTTCAAGCTCTAGATCTTTGTTGTTCAAAGATTGTGTGATGATAGAAGTGATTTCAGTCATCTCAAACGTACACAAGCATTCCCATACAGTTAATTATTTCTTGCTTGACCATATCTGCATTTGCCTGTCAAGAATACGAATTCTCAGAAATATTTCTGTTTACGAACAAATAGGGCTATATTTTAACACGAGATAACTTCAATGATCCCTCAGCTCTAGGTCCCTTAGAGAGTGACTTCAGAGAGACTTCACTGTGTACAGATATACAAATGAAATCTCGACCTGAGCTCGATGATCTATACAAAGAAGATCAAAAAGCGGACAAAAAGATCTACATCTTTCCTGATGTTGGACATTGCAGTCAAAGTATCAACTCTATCATTGGCGTTAAACGATCAAATTTTAAATAGGGCAAATAGGGCTATATTTTAACACGAGATAACTTCAATGATCTCTCAGCTCTAGGTCCCTTAGAGAGTGACTTCAGATAGACTTCACTGTGTACAGATATACAAATGAAATCTCGACCTGAGCTCGATGATCTATACAAAGAAGATCAAAAAGCGGACAAAAAGATCTACATTTTTCCTGATGTTGGACATTGCAGTCAAAGTATCAGCTCTATCATTGGCGTTAAACGATCAAATTTTAATGAAATCAACGTAACGACTCAGCTTTCATAGCAAATCAATGTTTTATTCCTGCTACGACCTCGACGAACCCGCCAAGGTTGTGTGCATTCAAATGGAATCAAATTATTCATTTGATCGCTGATCGATTGCGATCATCTTGAAGAGGTTCTACGAATTACGGGTTACATAAACCTTCCCAATCCAATTTCTGACGATCTATAGTCATATTTTTGGAGAGACTTCTGAGGATTTCAGCAATTGAGAAAGTATTCTCTAAGACGTGATAATTTATTTGCAACCATCGAAACGCTTAAAAACAAACAGCTAATAAGCTAAAAGCCTAAACAATCCAAGCGGTAAAACACTTCCACAACATTTATGATAACCTCAAATGTGCTCCAAACACTTCGTTCGTGTTTTGCGAAAACCCAACCATCGCGGGACCATCTCATACCAAGAACGTACCCCCATCTCCAGAACTCTCTTCGAAGAACAGTTTAAGGAGTCGTTGGGGATGTGGTGCACCCTTCCACCAACCCACACCGAGAACCACACGGGGACCGTGCACCGCATGTGCACGTAGGCACGCACAGCCCGAAAACGCCATCGCAGACCGCAGCAGACGGGATGGAGCCGAAACCCGACGCGAGCGTGCGCGAGTCGGTTTCCTTTTTTGGGAATTCAATCGCTGCCAGCAGATCGCACACGCGCGTACACCGCAAACCAGGCACGAGGGATGATGTAGGGATGAAGGGCGTTAAAAGAGCTGGTCCACAAAAACCACAACCACCAAGCGAAGCAGATAAAAAGACGGTTTTAGCAACGGGGTGATGCTTTTATTTTTGCAAACAAAAACGGGCAATGCAGAGTTTTGGGGTGTGTTTTTTTTTTTGGGAGGTTGGTTGGACTCTTCCCTTAGACTTGGATGGTCTCTTTCCTCGTCAAAGGACTAAATCACTCATTTAACCTGATCATCATCTCATACAAACAGGGTCAAAGAAGACAAGAAGAAAAGGCAGAAGACGAAGAAGAAGACTCAAGCGGAGATACGATCAGCATGTTGCCTCCTCTATTTCTCGGAGCTCCTCCTCGTCCACCTTTCAGGCTTTCGATGCTAAACGACGACTTGCGCGTCTTGCGCGAAGCGTGTTATGTTGCACCACTCTGTGTGTGTGTGTTTGTATGTGCGTGTATGGCTGTTTTTCAAGTTCTTCGGACACTCCACGGCCAATATTCACGCCCCGGGCCCGGCAGCAGGCAAGCCGGGGAATGCGGGAGCGGAGAGCGAAGAGCGAAAAAAGATAATATGGAAAAAGGGAAACGATCGCCTTAGGGTTTTGCCGTCGTCCCCGCTCAAGGTGGCGAGAATGAGTGCGCAAACACACGCGAGAGAGTGAGAGAGCAAGCAGGCCCAGGCCAAGTCGGGCCAGACAACGCGTCGCCATCGTCGTCGTGCGCGTCGGGGCAGATATTTACATGGAAGTTAGGCCAGCACTCTCGGTTGAGCATTGCCCCGGGGGCTCGCTTGGAATTGGCGGGTGGGTCGATCATGCCGAGAGCAGATAGTGGAGGCAGGAGTTGCTTCGAGGGTGTTCCCTCCCTCCCAGCCCTTGTAGCTGTTGTAGATGTGGAATTGGGTTTTATACTCCCTCCTCTTCTCTTTTATTTCTTCCACTTCGGGGGCCCTCACCTTCGCGCGTATGTTTTGACCTCAAAGTGATCGACTCAATCGTCAACCTGCGCCAACACTCCTTGCTCTCTCTCTCTCTCTGTCCCTATGGCATGACTAAGACGGTGGGTTGAGAAAGAGATAATCTGTGCGGAAGCGAGGCAGGGCAGGAGGGAAACCCAACGTCGATCGGTTAAAATTTATGACCCCGGGAGAAAGATTTGTTGCGCCGAATGGCCACCGCAACCATTAGCGGAGCGGCGCGGACGTGTGGTTCCCAAGGCGATTAAAAGGCATTTATCAAAACCTGGTGGGACGACCGCACGGCGGGTCGCAGGTGGATTCGAACGCGACGGATAATAAATGCGCTGTCGCGGGGCCCGTTCAGGAGGTTCGGGGAGGTCGATTATGCACCTCTTTAGGGCGCGCCCCGTTAAGTTAACGCCACCGTTGGGGAGAACAGCCTGAAACAGGTGGAGAGGTGCGTCATTGGAATGGTGCAAAACGATCGACGACTTTTAGTTTGTTGTTTTTTCTCCAGCGTTTAATGATCGGTTTAGCTAGCTTTATCGACCGACCGGTGGCAGTAGGCAACGTCAACCATTCGTTGATCGATTGTGAAGGAAAACAATAATTAATTTTCCAACGCTCGCAAGCTCACAAGGGAAACGAAATAAATTGTCGACGAATGTCTGCTAAATGACGCTAGCTGATCCAATTGGACGGATAGATTAATTTTAAAGGCTTAATTTGTTGCTATTGAGTTGCATTTCTTAATGTCAAAGTCTAAAGAGATCGTGGAAAAGAAGTGACTATAGTGTCAAAGTCTTGACTTCCAGTGATCAATTTGAATAAACTCTGAGCAGTAAATGATGGAAGGCGTTTATATCAATGACTCAACTGCACATAAAACTGACATTTCTTGCTCATGTTTCAGACTATTCTTGTTTATACTTTGCTTTGTCAATCATTCTTTTTTGGAGATCTACATGGTCATCATAAGTACAAGTGTTAAACCATTGCAATAAATTGTTGAATAATTCTTCAATTCTTGAATTCATACTCCACGTGAAACGTTCAAACCCACATTAATCAAATTTTGCATAGCTGCTTCAAAATTCCTTTTCCCGAGAACTGTCTAATTTGTACCTCACCTTACCTCTGCTAAAACACTTTAAGCAAGTATGCCAATCAAAATACCATTTTTGGAACGTAATCGATTGAATTATCAATTCCAACACACTTGGGAAGCCAGGCACCACCTCTAGGGCCATTCCTTCGCTGGACTACACGATCAATCATCTTGAAAAGGCGATCATAATCTCTGGTCCGAGAGAGCAACTCAACGAATGGTAATCGGGCACGGAATGTTTTCAGAATATCTATAAATAGTTTCAAAAAGGAGAATACATTAAAGCCAGCAAAAGCAAGCAGCAGCAGCACCTTCTTGATGCGTGGTGTTTGCCTTTGCAGGATAGGAGGGGTTAGGAGCATGCAAACTAGTGATGGGTAAATACAATTTTTTTCCGGAGTCGGATTGATCCAACTCCGGCACCCCTCGGAGTCGGACTCGGAGTTGCTCCGGACTGTTTAGCGGGGGGGGGGGGGGGTGCGTTCGCGAAAACCCTCGGACTCATCGACTCCGAGTCCGGATCAGTCCGGATCAGTCCGGATCAGTCCGGATCAGTCCGGATCAGTCCGGATCAGTCCGGATCAGTCCGGATTACTCCGGATCACTCCGGATCACTCCGGATCACTCCGGATCACTCCGGATCACTCCGGATCACTCCGGATCACTCCGGATCACCTCGGATCACTCCGGATCACTCCGGATCACTCCGGATCACTCCGGATCACTCCGGAATTATCGTTTAGACAATTCTTGATGAGTTCATTGACTTTCAAGTCGTACATCGAATATACGAAAACTGATCCGGAGTGATCCGGAGTGATCCGGAGTGATCCGGAGTGATCCGGAGTGATCCGGAGTGATCCGGAGTGATCCGGAGTGATCCGGAGTGATCCGGAGTGATCCGGAGTGATCCGGAGTGGTCCGGAGTGATCCGGAGTAATCCGGACTGATCCGGACTGATCCGGACTGATCCGGACTGATCCGGAGTGATCCGGAGTGATCCGGACTGATCCGGACTGATCCGGACTGATCCGGAGTCGAATTCAGTTATGATCCGGAGCCGGAGTCATATTATGCGCACCGGAGTCGGAGTTGATCCATGACTCCGCTCCGGATTACCCATCACTAATGCAAACACGTCTCTGCTCCAATGGTTCAACGCCATTTTTTGAAAGCTTAACACAACAGGCGTCGTGTGCACAGCAACTTCTATCGCTAGCTTCTTGAAAATAGTGGCTCATTTTTGGTCAGAAGAAGCATTTTAGAGCTTTTGGCCATGTTAGGAAGAAGGTCAAGTTATATCCATTTGAGATTTGAACCCAGAGCGATGCGCGCCAGCGTACTTAGGGCATGCTTTTGACGGGTATACCACGACGCATTTATCATGATACGTAGTTAAAGATGTCTCAAAAAACCTAACCAGTTGAGCAGATAGGTCGTTAAGTCAAAGAAAAATACTAGCGTCATAAACCTACTACGTTTCATTTCATACATTCATTGAGTTTATAACACTTTCCAAAAAGATTTTAACAACATTTTATCTCCTCTCTAACTACCGTATGATTCTGCGGTAGTAATTGTATGTATGTGCTTGTATTATTTACATTTAAAAAACAGGACAGCTTCAAACAACCGTTGGATGGCGCTTGATTGTTGCTGTTTTCTTTCCGCAATACAAAAAATCCCCAAGTTAGGGGAATCGAGCCGGAGCGTGAATGATCTAATCCAATAAATGGACTATTAGGGAGAAAAGCTCCCCAAACTCTTCCTGTATGCCTCAATGTCAAAAAAGCTCTACCCCACCGTTTGGGCGTCTAAAAGAAGTAAAAAACGCGATGCTCTCTAATTAATTCAACCACGAAAAGAAACGAGATTTCTGTTCTTTCCCTCCTCCCGGGGCCAAGAATGTGAATATTTTATTCATAAATTTTCACTAGATGATGGCGTCACCCTGCCTTGGCTCATGCCGTGGCTATTTTTTTTTAACTCAATCTTCTTCAACCCACGGCGGAAGAGCTGTGAGCGGGTGGGTAGGTGGTTCTTCGGTGTGATAAAAATTAACCGTTTGATCTCTCCGGGGACGGCACCACGGCAAGACAGTTGATTTCGTCAAAATGAAATTCAATATTTATTGATTCTAGCCGAGCATCCAGGGTACGAGGGGTCTCATCCTCAACCGCCCGAAAAAGGCGGCAAACCAATCGAAAATTCAAATTATCACCTGTGCACCTATACGGGGGGGCCACGGTTGATAAGTGCCACCGGGGGTAATGGGGAATTCGGGCGGTTACCGGCGACCAGCGGGCCAGTTTGGTAGTCGTTTGAATGGGTTAGCTTTTTGAATGAAATGAGAAAAACAACTTTTTGATGCTGCAGAGGATGGATAGGAAGGGGTGATGGAAGCAAGGGAGAGCGAGAGAGAGAAAGAGAGAGAAATCCGAAGCCACCATAATCTAAGCATCCCCACGCCTGCCGCCGTGCGTATATGCTAATGAAAATGAGTCGTTAAATTCGGCAGTTTTCGGCGGTTTTCGGCATCTGACAGTTTCATTAGTCGAAGTCAAAGTCGTGCCGGACGGATTCGGGACGGATTGGGTTGCGATTGGTTTGGCATTTCGCTAAGACAAACACACGCACGGCACGTGAGTCATCACCGCTTTCGGGCAGAGTTGTGCCTGTGCTGCAGGCTTTCTTTGGCAGGACTAACCTGTGACTATGGCAATGAATGCGGCGGGGAATGGATGAATATTTTTTGCTCTATTATTGTGCTACGACAAATTAGATTGCTATAATCGGATCTGCTTGTTGAATAAACTTGCTATAAATCGAAAAACTTTCATATGGGCTCGAGCAAAAGACGGGCCCGGAGCGTTTTGCCTCTGCCGGGACATTTAATTTAATTAAAAGCTTCACGGTAAAATATGTTCCATTTTCGATAAGTTGGGGTGACGATTGGGAGAGAACCTTAAGTAAAATGTCACCTTATTGGTTATTCAGTTTTTGTTTTTAATTAACAATTTGTTGCGAAAGGATTTAGGGTGTAATTAATGCAAACAATAACAATTAAGATTATTCTACCGTCAACGATGTTTGTGATGTATGTAACACTTTCATTTCGCTTGTTTTTGTCATTAAAAACACAGCCATAACTATAAAAATTCATGGCACACGCATTTGAAATGCATACACCTCATTATGGTGCAGAAGAGAAAAAGGTAAGGTTATGCAAAAATGGCTTATAAAATCCGAACATAGTTTTATAAAAGGTTATTTGTTGAATACTATAACAGGATTGTTTTCTACTATTTAGTATATTTTACTGAAGTCTGGATGGAGACGCCTAGTTTTTATTTATTTGGATCCTTTTTAGACTATTAAATATTGTTTATCAAGGAAATTCTTTTAATGTACATGGAAAGAAAACAAAGCATTCAATCCAACAGAGCAGTAAATGATTTCATTCTAACACTCTTCTATTCTAACACACAATTACGAATTCAAAAGCCTATCTAATCTCACAACACATCTATACACCTTGTACAACAAAGAAATTCCAATCCGTACAGTCGGCCCTTACTGTATTACTAATTTGCTATTTTTCGTAACCATAACTCCCCCTCCCCCATTCTCCCAGGAATTATCAGCACAAACACCCGCGACCGGCGATGGTTATCAGTTCTTTAGGCCGCACTCGCGATGATGATGGTGATGATGATGTCAGCTCGGTGCGAAACCGTTGAGTAATCGTTGGCGGCTCTATGGCCCAAGCACAGCAGAACTTTTACCCACCCGGACGCCAGTCAGTTTCGTGTCAGTAGAACACACTTTGCGCTGCATCGCGTATGAGCGTGTGTACCAATCGATTTGACTGCGCGGGCGCTCGCTTATCAAACACTCATCCGACATGTTCCTTCCCCGGGGCTGACTGACAGTGTTTGCGCCACCAAGGGAAAGTAGGTAGCACACATGCTCCGGTTGCTAGATGGATCGAGCGATGGAGTTGACGTGTGATTTGTGTTTGAAAAAGGTTGTTAAGTATGAGAGTGGTTGTTACGGTTCAGAAGTTACTGCTAATCGGCCAAAAGGGGTTGTCTGTTGAAATGTAACCATTTCTAAGGCTTCTTTGGGTGTCAATTAAGTGTGGGAATTAAAAGTGGAATCAGAGCTTCATCAAGATCCAAAAGAATGGAGATTAATGCTAGTTTAAATCATTCCAAATAACCAGATATCTAAGGAACTACAGAATCTATCGTTTAAACTCACTCAGAAAACGTGAATAACATACAATTGATGCCATTCTCACTAATTGATAATTAGAGAAACTAAATCCCATATTACTTGTTTTTCAAATTTGACAAATATTCAGGCAAATAAAGGTTCGCCGAATATTTTACATTTAAGTATCTGTAAATTGATATTCATATGATTATACGTCTTTCATGACAGTGTTCCAAATTCTAAAGAATAATTTCCTGTATTAGGTCCTAATCCTCAATGCCGTTCAGCTCTCCAGAAATCCTGAAGATCTTCAGTAAATAACTTGAATCTCCAAAACTGTTCTAGAATCTCGGGTTCAAACCTAGTTTAATGTAACTAATTCTACTTATTTAAACATCTCTGACCAATCCCTCACAGTCAACCCCTGCAAACCCCCCCTGCGAAAGGCTTTCCGCTGCCTAGACACCATGCTCATTACCGAACGCGCAAGATGCAGCAGCACCGACAGCTGTCAAACAATGCATCAAGTGTCAGATGCGCACCGATTAGGCCCCGGATCGATCGAGGCCAACGTCAGGCGCCATTTTGCACTGCCAGTCCCACTGGCAACAGTGCGCCACCTAAACCTGACCCGGATATTTTCGCACCTCCACGACCAAATACGCTTGCGGCGTTACCATCCTACCTACCTTGCGGTCTTTAGGGGCGGTTTGTCGTCAACTTTCTCAACATTCGTGCCGCCCGCGTTGTTTTTTTTTCTTCTGCCTAGAGTTGGCGTATTGAAATTCATGTTTTTGCTTATCGGGCCAGGCCTTCGGGACGTCAAGAGACCGTAGCGTTTGGGGGAAGCAGCACCCGCACACACACACGCAAACTGGATTGGAATGTTTAATTTGGCCCATGTACCATGTGCAGTGATAAAATCGTACCACCAATAGGGATTTGATTAAACCCAGGCGCTCAGCAGCAGTGGCACAGGTTGTGATTTTTAATAAATCCGATGCGTTATCATGCCCGCGCTTATATGTTTATTTTTAGACAACGATCAGACCATGCGAGCATAATTTAATTTGCTTTCTGGAGGACTGTTGTAGCCTCGGGCGGGTATGTCAGAGAATTATGTGACTGCTAGAAGGTACTGGGGCAAACAAAGGACCGGATCATTCGGAACATGTCATGGCGTCGATAGGTCTAGCGCGTCTAGTCTCGGGACACAGGGACAACCACTCTGTGAACCATGTAACGAACAAAAGATCAGCTTTTTGGCTCTGTTACGTCCGTACACGTCAATCTATTGCATCTATCAAGCCAAGGAATGTGTGTTTCCCGTACTGTGGCTGGTGTTATGCATCGTGATCTTCACGAAATTACAATACAAATGACACACATGAAATAGAGAGGCATTTGGGTTTTCATTCTTTGAGCTGTCATAACAAATCCCACATCGAGCCGTTCAATACAAACACTCACACACTCACACAATAGTATTGAAAGGTGGCAAAAATATACCCTTTTGTGGCCAGATGTCAAAACACAAACCATCTACACCCAACAACTCCACAAGAAATAAATATCCCCTAGAAGGTTAATGACCATCGGAAGTCATGCCTTTCCCAATTCCGTTCCCACACCATCATCAATTGCCAAAAAAAGTCACCTTAAAAGACCTCCCTGCACAATATTTCATTTCTTCAGGCTCCCTGGCTTCCTATCCCTCGCCTCGTATTGGCCATTGATCTTGCTAGAAGCGCTTAAAAATTGACAACTCGAAATCTCATTCCGGCCGACGATGACTACAACGACGACGTGACAGCAATTGACAGATCATTGTGGCAAGTGAAAGAACAAAGCAGCCAGTGTGGAACCAAGCGGACCGTATCGCAACGCCGTGTGACCGGAGAGCGGTAGAGGACCTCAAAACCTGAGAAAGAAGCAACAAACAAAAAACAACTCCGAACCTCAAATTTGAATATCTAGAGGTGAAGACATTTTCCCGAGGACCACGTCGAAAAACGCATCCCAGAAACTGAGAGAGGGAGAGAGAGAGAGAAAGAGATCCAGAGGGAAGAGGCCTAGGCGGAAGACCCGAAACCTCTGACTCCCCACGGAACGGAACACGTTGCGGGAGGCAGAAAACGGAGGAAAATTAATCATAAAATAAATAAATGACTGTGCCAGCCAGTCTAGCGCGGTAATTTATTATCGCTTCTCGTCATCAGTGGGACGACGACGACTTCAGCGGGTGTGTGGGACGACGACTGCGCCTTTCGGCCAGCCGCACACCGACACACAGGCAAACATACACGTGGGACATATGGGGGGTGAGAAATGAGGAACCAACTGAACCAAACAGCAAAGGGACGGAGATGGCTTCGGTCTTGCGCTGGTGTTTGTAAACATCGAGGCCTCCACCGCTGGCCAAGTGCGCAAACATGCGCAGCCGTATCGCAAGCGTGCGCGCGCGCGCACGCTCGCACCCTCGCAGCACTCCGCGCCACCACACCGCCACAACTTTGGAAACAAAGGGAGAAGGGGAACCGCCACAAGGGGAAAGATAAAATCGGCTTGCAACTGTATTTGAGAAACGCTTAGAGACGCATTCCGTTTGCAGTGCTGGTGGGCGTTCTTGGGCAGCAATTGGATAGGGAGGCTTTGAGGTTGAGCGAGGGAGCGATAGAAGAATGTAATAATGGTGCAAAAAGCTTGCCAGGTTCGCTGACACGGTCCGGTTGATTGACGTAGTCAAGCTGAGGGCACTAATAATTCCTGCTTTGCTAATTGAGCTCGATCACGCCTTTCGGGAGTTTGCATCTGCGGCTCGGGCATTGTCATCCGATACATCGAAACAATCGACGATCTTGAACGTTCCATTGAAAAGATCAAGAGCTCCTAAGGCACCCTCCCTCCCTCAGGCACAACCGACATGGCGACGGCTTGTCTGGCCAGTACAAGCTACTTGCCCGAACAGCAGGTTGCGGGTTGCGACCACATTTGCTGCGGCTCTCGCGGGCTCTCGCTATCACTTGCCCGAACGACTTTTGGCACGATAAGTCTAATCAGCGCGCGCGAGGTCATAGGCCGGTGACAAATAGCAGGGCCCCGTAACCTTCATCCGCCCGGTCTCTCCATCCCAGTCCCCCAGTGCTCCCACACTGGAATCCTCCAGCCCGAGCGCCCAGTGCGCGTCCCAGATTCGATGCTGGGGTGGCGTTTGTCTGATGGTTGCGGTGAAATTGGACAACATTGCCGCGACAATCGAATGCGAAAGCAAAAACCGGTAACGGGGCCCGCTACGACTGCCGCATGTGCCCCCTTCCCAGCGGCGTTGGCTTATCAGTGGGACGAAACGCGTTTCGGGCGCGCGCGGGGTGCAACAGTTACGTGAGCGGCTAAGTTTGGACGATTTTGTAGCCGAAGCCGTCGTCGCACATAGCCAAAGCGCACGCAGTTGTTGTTTGTCACCGCGAGAAAAGACGGAAAGGTCAGAGGTGACCGCGGTTGTTTTTTTCTGTTGTCGTGTGTCTCTCTATTTGGAATGGATCAGCGTGTTCGTAGCTCCGGTTTGGTGTTCAAATGTTTTTTTTTTGCTTGTGAAGGAGATTTAGGATCATCTTCTTCGGGATTGGCGGTTAGAGAGTGTTAAGAAATTATGATCGTCCGTTAGATTGCAAGCTTTATTGAAACATTTTTGAAAACGCACGTTATGAAATCGTCGTCGTCATAGTATTTCAACTGAAAACCAATAATTTTCTTTCTTGCCATGTTCACATTGATGATGTTCATAATTCATGATGTTCACATTCATACATTATTTTGTTAGCATTGTAGCATTAAAAAAAACTAATGTTGATGAAAAATACGCCCTAGATATCTGTTCAAATACCCGATAAGACTAGAGACACAGCATTTTTGCTTTATCTACTAATCTATCTAACAATTTGTGTTGCAGAAAACTGATAAAACGTCATGTTTGTTGTGGTTTGTTTAGACATGTCTCGACGTGTTTAAGATTGATTTTTCTTTTGCAATAATTTTATGATCAGTAACGTTTGGGGATTCATCGTGCCGGTTGCACTATTTGTTCTTTGAAAGTTCCCCTTTTATAAACAAACTCTGGGTAATTGTAGTAAATAGTTCATAACTAAATGTTTACCAGAATAACAATCCAAGGACACACATTAAAAATATTTATCCTTTACTGTAGTCCTGGAGGGAAAAAGGCATTTCAACTTAAGAATTTTGTACTCAATTTTGCATAAGAGAATAGAGTATCAAGGCTAACTCTGGATGTATTTTTTCTTTAGTGTGGTTGATGGAATTGAACACATCTCTAAAATGAAAAGAAGCAAATAAAGCCAATCATCTGTACAGAAATAATATGCAAATATCTGTAAAATAAAACGCTTGCGCTGCTAAATTCCAGACAACGGCAGGGAACGCGCTTCGCCCTCCGTAAATGGTTGTATCGTCTCGACTACAGGACTAAGTATTTGTTGTTTGGGATCCATCTCCTCGCCGAACGTGTTGAGCACGCCAGGCTGGCATTTATTAACGAAATCTTAAACGGAACCATCGACTGTCCCGATCTGCTTTCGCGGATTCACTTCTATATTCCTGCCAGATTACTTCGTCGCCGGCCACTGCTTGGCAGTCGCTGAAACCCGGCCAATATTTGGCTTTCGCAACTCCCTTCTGTGTATGTGCCGTTTACTAAATTATGTTGACGATCTCTACGAACCTGAAATTACGATAGCAGAACAGACTTCACGTTTAAGTGTTCAAAATGCGCCCAATCAAAACAAAATATAAATATTCTGTACGTTTTTTATTGTATATTGTAAGCACTATTTGACTCGAGAGGGTTTTATAGTCCATCGATTAATAAAGACTAAACTAAACTAAACTAAACTTAACAAAATAATAAAAAAAAAAACCGAAGGATGTCTTCGAGTCCCAAGTATGAATTGATACAACAAGACATATGTTCGTGTCAGGCAATAGTACTCAAGAATACATCCCGTTTGTCATCTTCAAGATACGTGATTAACTAGGGAGTTTTTTCGAATCAACCGACATGTATAAAATGTCCACAGTCATGAACTTTCTAGTACTCTTCTTAAAAATTCATAATGGCAACAGATTTCTAAGCTTACAGTATTTTGAAATTTTTCATCTCAAGATTGGTTGATAGCATAAACGTGTTTTCCAAAACAAAACCCACCATCATCCCAAGAGTTTTTGTGATATTGGGTATATGCTAAAACATGTGAATATTAATTATATCATTACTATCGCACGTCGTGAGTCAATAAAACCAGACGATATCTACTCTTTTTGTGTTCTTTTTTGTTGGGGATCTCTTCTGACTCAACATTCAGACTTTCAGCCTATTGCAGCTGTTTTGACGCAAATTGTCCACAACGTCATTCTCACAAGAAACAATTAGGAGCTGGAAAAGTACCTGCTTCAGAACTATTATCTTGCAAAAAACCACTCTTACCACGGCTTGACGTACCTTGTGCAGTTGCGCCAAACAGTCTAATGCAGCCAGGCGAAAGATATCGTTCTAAGAATGCGCGCTGTCACATGGCAAATAGGGCCCTACCACACAATTAGCCATCTCTGCAACAGCTACGCAGTGAAGTGAAATAAGAACCACACGTACGCACACGTCTTACCTAGCAATTCTGCTAAACGGTGGCACACCCTGCGCGAACCGCTATAGAAAGCTCGCCACCATTCTCCAGTTTAAAACAACAACAGCACACAGCAATATGATTTAGCAAATAATCAGCGCACAACAGTAAAAGTCGAGATATGATTCAACCTTTCCAAACGTCCTTGATTATCGACAGGGGGGGCTATGTGTTCTCCGCATCACACGATACGGTGACAGATATTAGTTAGTTATCAGAGTGGTGCACAAAACCCGGCCCGATAACACACGGAACTCCAATCGAGGGTGTACCACCACTACCGCAAAAAAAAACTGCCTCTGATTCGTGTAATTAAAACCGAAATCCGGTCTAGAAGATAGAGGAGAAACAAGGGCGGGTAGAAAGATAATTTCACAATGTCACCAATGTCCGTGTCGTGCGCACACCTCCGCGCAGCGCGATTGGAATTGGGGCGCCTTTCACGTCCACCTGAGACGGACAGTGCTGTCAATAAATTATCCTCCAGTGGCGCTCCGGTGGTTGCCCCGGTCGCGTGGCTAATGGTGCGCGACAGCTGGAATTGGGAGGCACCTACTAGTACCTTTGCGTGCTGTTGCTCAGTTGCAATCTCCCCTCAGAGCGCTCGCGTAATTGGACCGTTTTGTTGTCCGGGATGCCAAGGAGTGGAGAGCATTAATGGGCTGTGCATGGGGGTTTTGTTGGGCCGCGCGCACTGTTGAACCATTACTGGAGCTGGCAAACAATTACCAACCGAGCATGCAATTGTATCGCGATCGCGTGTACGTACGCCATTTCAAAACCTACGCCTACTGCGGTGGGACTGGCACTAAATTCTAGGCAACAAACCCTCGTCAAAACGGTTACCGTCAGTGACATTCTCAATAGCAGTTAGATCTCAATCACGCGCCTCGGGTGCGCGTTGCGAATCCCACGCAACTCCCCATGTCCACGGGAGAGTCGAATAGCCTAATAGATTTCTAATAGCTACCTACCCGAATCAGGTTTGCTCGGGAGACGATCAATCCGCTATCGGATTAAACCTGGGGCAGGGTTGAAGTTGCCCTGATCTAGGTCCTATTACACACCAATCAGCGACCGGTTTTCGCGGCCCGAGCCCTTACAACCATCATCAAATCCATGGATCCTACGTAGATCAGACAGTTTTGCAGAACCGGGACACACAGGTATAAATTCAATTCACAGCTAAATACGATCACAATCGTAATCGAGTCAAGTTGTCTTTCGTTGCACACCTCAAGCTTCAAGGAGTCAGCTTCTTCGACACCTTCGAGCGTCGCAGATCGTGTGAGATACGGTCAGAAATAAAGGAGTACCCTTCAAAACACCCACCAACCAACCAACCAACCAACCAACCAGGGGAACTGGTCTCTGGTGCGTTAATTGATCTTTTGGATCTTTTGGTGCCTCTTACACAGCAGTCCAGGCAGTACGAGACCTACCGGCGACCTGCCCAGGGTTTGCCTACCAGTTTTGAAACTCCCAGCCATCCCACCACAATCCATCCACCAGCATCGTGTGTGGTCTTTCGGCTGCGCACGTACCAAACCGATTGCTGTCCCGGAGTCCACACCGACGGGACGGTGGGTTAATATTTATTTGGATTGCGATCGACTGCGTAACGCAAACAACAATGTACTTGCTTGCTGGTATTTGCTCAAACCAACAACAACAAAAAAGCCCAAGAATGAGGCTGGGAATTATGCAGGCTTCTCGTCTGCCTTCAGCTGCGTGGTGGAGAGGACATCCACTGTTTGCTCTCTATCTCGCTAGCTACGTTTGATGGTATGATCTTGGGTGTTGTTTGAAGACGAGTAGCAGCAGCAGCAGCAATCAGGAAACCACACAATGTAAGCATCGATCGATTTGATGTTGCCTATTTTCGTTGTGGGTGTTCACGCTCCTTTAAAAAAAACGGTCAAGATATTGACTTCGTTGGTGATCGATTACGGAGCTTCCCACACCCATCAGGGAAAGTGATCGGAAGCCACAGCAACAACAAAAAACACACACACAATCCATTTGCTTTGATCGCGACCTGGAACGGCGTGATGTGTGTGTGTGTTGTTGTATCAACAATCATCGAGCGACACAAGCGTGCCAAGCGCGCATCGGTACGCCCTGGGTACATATTAGTGGATGCAAATATTTATGACCTAATTAACCGTGGAGGCTACAAAAACCCTTTTTGGGGGGCGTTTTTTTGGAGAAACAGGGAAACCGAAAGTAAACGCGCGAGTTAATCAAACAAACTGCTACTCGCGCTACTCCATCAGTATCGTCCAGCTGTGAGTTGTGTTTGATGTCAGATGTTGTAGTAGTACACAAGTTGGTGTGGCAAGAAGTGTAGCAGGAGGACTAGTTCTTCGCAAGGAGAAGAAGTTGATTTCAATTGCTATATCTTTGTTTGGATTTATCTTTCAAAAATTGACCATTTTGAACTCTAACTTAAGAACTCATATGTTACCTATGCCTCGATGAGTTGCTGTTGGAGATAAACTAGATTTCATATTGAGAATGACTCTTTAAACTAAATCAATACATTACATTATTCAAAAATCGTCAAATTTTGAGAGCTCGGTAATATTAGGACCAATAATCTGAGTCAAACGGAAAAGTGTCGAACAAAACCACTCTGGCTTTATACAAACTTGTTAGTGATTTATCTATTTTTTCTGATCATGGGGGCCTTCACGATTCTAGTTAGTTTTTTGTATGGAGTTTGACAGTTGGAGGCTGAAATCATGTAAACAATCCATACAAAACCACACAAAAAACTAGTCTGCGATTTTCAGTCTAGAAAATTTTAGCCTAAAAGCTAGAATTAGATTCGAGTACCTGCTCGGGTACACGGGATTGGGTTTGTTACAAAACACGGGTTTGTTTACATTTATCCCAAGGTGCATTAAAGAAATCAGGTGATCGAATCTGGAATCAAAGTGTATGTAGTCCAGGTGGTCTCATAGCATTTTTTTATAAGCAAATTTGAATATCACTTTTTGACAGAACGAGTGAAAACTTTTGCTCCAACGAGCTTTCTGGAGGCTTGACGAATATTCAAAACACTCTTACAATCTTCATTCAGAAGCAGAAGCGACAAAAATCAGCTTTCTAAATTCATACACCTTGGGATAAGCCCACCTGTATATTATACTCACTTAGATAGCTGCTCGAAAACTGCTATACAATGCAAACAGCTGACAGGCTGAAATTTCAGCCTACGAGCTTCAAACGGAAAGGACCCCCATAATAGAAATTCAGCATTGTTGATACTTTTTGTAACACTCGAGTGGCATAATTGGACCTAAAATTTCGGTTTGTTTGGAATGAGTTTATTTCACACTTTTCCGTTTGACTCACATAATCGACCCTATTACCTAATCATAGAATACAAGGCCTTGTGATTCTACAATTCTTGTGGATCATCCTGACTGTGATGCTTTTAATAAAATAGAAAATTATTTTAAATTACACATAGTTTTTAAACTGCATCATCTGATTCATGAACCACGAGAATATTTCCAGTGTGGCAATATTCAAGAGTCATAACATAAGATGCATCGAGGGACTTCACTTCTTCAACTTCAAAACTCAAACATAATTCCACAAAGATCCTGAAGTTTAAAGTATTATCAATCTTCAAAGTTACGCAAACTTTTCACAAACATGTTGAATTCAAATTTAAGATTTGATTCCTGTTGCGCATGAACGATTTACTAGACATGTACCATTGTTGAATCTTCAGAACGATTCTGAAACTTTTGCAGAGGATCAAATTTTCAAGTTATTAAAATATTACCTAAACATTTAGTAATCTTACAACAAAAAGTAACATAAAATAACAAATATAATTTTTAACGTATCTTTTATCGATTAAATGTCATTTTTGCCGTCAATCATATTGCAGCTCCCAAATAGTGGAGACATTTTCACCATCAATTTGCATGTCAGGACAAACGATTCTCACCATTTCAAAGCCCCATGTTCATATAACACGCGTTCCCAATAATAAAAAAAAAATCGGTGCTTATAGTTTATTTAAATTTGAGTTCCATAATTTACGAGAATCATCCAACATTATGAGCATCGCGTCCGTCCCCCGGACGCGTTGAACAATTATTCAGCACCATATTAACACGGGAACAAAACACATCCTTTGCATTTGCATTTGCATCACGGCAACTCCCCCATCGTTTGTGTGAAGGATGTTGGTTTGTGTTTCTCCGCACCAGCCGTGGGAAACTAATGCCTAAAAGCGACTAAAAGCGACCCCACAAACGCCATTTACCTAAAACTCGTGGACGTGGAAATGGATGGTCGATAAAATTATTTACGACCCAGCCGGACAGTTTGGTCCGGGGCAACCGATTCGCTTGGTCCAAGTGCTTCTCCGCTTGGATCAAATGTCGTGTCATAACACTTCATTTTATGTGTTTATTTGCTCAAATCGCCCCTCCGGGGCGCTTGATGTTCTTGGCACACCCGCGCGCACTCTTCCAGCGACACACAAACACGCTTTTCCGCACGAGGAGCTTTTTAGTTTTCGTGATCGGACACCTGTGCGTTCATATGCAAAACTTGGGATTGGATGCAAATTGTTAAACAAATCATTCCCACCGAACCGTTTTTGATGTCATCTATAGCTTCTTCCCAGCTGCTAACGGAACTTGCTGTTCGGGAAAAGACGAACCCAATGCGGTGCAATAATTCCCAAGCTCTCATCCACATGTATATGGACACTTTCTCCGTCCGCTGTATGAGTTATAGTTTGGAATTTAAATTTTCTATCGATATTTGTCTTTACTACCCGGTCTTTACTATACGCTCGTGTATTATGATGGTATAAACAACAATCAAAACGACCATTGTAAACTGCTGTGTCTCTGCTTGGTTCCTTTTGGGAAGGTGACGCAATCCTCCCTGATACCGAACGCTAATGCGAATCTTATCAGTTGACCACCGGGAAAATTAGGTCTGTTCGCGGGTTTGTGCACACAGCGCACAAACTCCCCCCTCGATACGACCATTCAATTGAGAAGCCGAGAAGCGACCACTTTCTCGCTAATGTATGCTAACGGCCGTGTGTGCATAAATGAGCGCGCCAAAGCCAATACACCTGCAGGCTGCCACCGTGGCTGCCACCTATTGCCGCTCTTCTCTGCTACTTGACACGCAAATCCTTTACTCAAAACCGAGCAGGTTTAAGCGCGACCTTGCCAACCCGATCGGTAACGTCCTTTGCTATTTTTTTTTTTTTTTTTTGCGTTGTCCGCCGCTGAAGATCTCTACCACAGAAAACATACAGTCTCTCTTGCTTCAGAGCATAAGTGGGCACCCCGCACGTCCCATAAATCCCGCACGCAAATGGCGCACATTTGCACCCAGGGAGGGCTACCCTCGCGGGCCAATTTCAATCATTATGCTAATCGTTATGTTCAAAGATAAACATCTATTTTTATTACACTTCACCTCCACAGCTGACACACGCAGCAGCCGCAGCACTACCATTGTGTGCCTGTTCCACCGGGATGTGGAGTTTTTTTTTGGGTGCTTTTAATCCGTTTTAAGTAAATTACTTTTATTTGAAAACATCATAAAGGATATATCATTTACAAAACCCCACCAAAAAGATGAAAAAAGGCATAATTTTGAAGTAAAACACAAATTTAGCTAAACCTTTTCTCTTAATCTTTTCCACCCCGCGTTGAGCAAATCTGTCGACTGTCATCGATCATTTCTAGCCTGATTCGGTTCCAACACGCACCACGATCGATTTCTGCCAACGGAAAGACGAAACCGAACTAACAACAAAAAATCCCAACACACATCACTGCTCGCGATCGCCTGTGAAGTGTGAAGAGTCCGTGCTAGAACGCGGACTTATTTTTGTCTGATGATGTAACGCTTCTGTTGCTGATGCTGTCCTGTCTTGGGCGAGTTGAGTTTGGCACAAACTTATGCGTATGGGTTGGTTGAGTTTTTTCTACATGTGTGTTACAAGTTAGGGGAAAAGAAGACATTCAACGCATAATTTACACAACAAAACAAAGAATGACAAAAACATATCCAGTAATGTTTAAATATAATGTTAGGCGGGGTAGTTTTACCTCCAGTGCTAGCAAAACAGCAACAGGTGCAGAAAAAAGGCACGAGACATTAAACAAGGAAACACAAGAGGGGCAAAAACAAGTAGGTGAAATTGAAGCCCTATGCTACTTGATGTGTTT
Source organism: Anopheles coluzzii (assembly GCF_943734685.1). NCBI lineage: Eukaryota > Metazoa > Arthropoda > Insecta > Diptera > Culicidae > Anopheles > Anopheles coluzzii. Next base: position 67,604,413 of record NC_064671.1, on the reverse strand, counting down.
TTGTTATGACGAGCGTTCGGAATGTTGACAAATTAACGGTCATGTAGACGCTGTTTGTAAGGGTTATCTTCAAATCCGGAACTGGCGCTGGAAGAGTTGAGTTTAATTTATTTTATTTTATTATTTTAAAAAGCAGATTATATTTGAAATCGTTGTAATAATCATTTGCTTTCATTTTGTCCCACTTTAGAGCTTTTTGAATTTCAATTTCAATACTGACTTTAATACTTTATCTAATGTGTATATCTAATACAACCCACAGTTTCCTAAAACTTTCCTCCACGATTACACATCATTGCTTTGGTAAATGTGTGCCAGAGGCAAATAGTAAAAAAAAACACATGTACAACCCACAAAACCATCCCACATTCGCACCATCTTCATTCATTGGCGGCTCGTTCAGAGCGTCAAAAAAAATACGACACTCTAACCACCAGAACAAATACACAAATCTTTGCACACTTATGAAGTTATAACATTCCGCCATTTGCTCATTGTTTCCGCCTACACGGCTCGTCAACCGACTTACGGTCTCCGGTAAAGCCGCTTAACCTTTTCCTTTCCCTCCTGTGTTCGAGTGTGCCGAACCTGTGTGACGGGGCGGATGGGCTACTGTGTAATACCGACCACCGACCGACGGACCGGCCGACCGACCGACCGCCACCGTCTTTGACAGACATGATGGAGCCGACCCGGCGGGATAGGTTGGTGCCGCCGGTGCTCGCCCTTCTTGCGCTTCTTCCACTCGCACGCACGTAAGCGATTTTATTGTTTTCAATTATGGTAAAGCCTGAAGATTCACGGCGCGAGAGTGCCATCAATGTCGTGTTCGACACGCATCGTTGTAATAATTTATGTTAACCTTGAACAACGGTGTTCAGCAACAAAGTTTGGCTTTTTTTTCTTCTTAATATGGGTTTTGGGATTTAAGGCGTTTCTTGGAATCATTTGTTGATACATTTTATGCTTACTACTGTTGCACGTTGGTGGTGATTACTATGATAATTTTATATTTCCGGTTTCAAGAACGTAATAAAGAACAATGAACAGGCATATGAGTTTATTTATGACTTCATTGAACTGTTGAAGTCAATACCTTTCATACATTTTCATCCACTTCACCGTACCTATTATTATCCGTTGTAAAATTTACTCCTTTTAAAATAACTGAATACTGTACTGTAATTAAATTATGGGACCACAAATATTGATGACTATGCATAAATCTATACAGTGATATGAAGTCAAATGTATCCTAATGATAAACCCTTACTGAAAAACAATTAAAAACCATATATTTCAAGTCTTGGACGACATCTGGGCTTCAATTATCAAATGTTGGGGCATAAATGTTCCTCTACTTGCCGCAACGTACTACATGGACATGCCGACCTATACAGGCTTTCGAGACTTTATTCAGTATCACGCACAGCCGGTACGTAAATCCCTGCTACAGGGAGACGATTCATATGAGGCTTGAACCCTTACCAAAACGTTATTAAGCCGTAGGATTTGACGACAGTACTCCGGGACCTCCCCAAAAAATCTCAGCAATAGCCATAAATAGCTTAAATATGTCCTCAAATATTAGATCATCTTGTAAAAGTTATATGGATCATGAGTTCTTCGATCGTAGATTAAACAGATACCTTTTCTGTAAAGCTCTATCAAATATCCATTCCAAGAAAGAAGGAATTTCGTTATAAATTCAACTCCCTAACAACTTCCCAACTCCAATTTCTAACCTTAAACGTACTAGTTCTTCAGTTACATCAAACCTCACCCACAAACGGACCAATGGCCAAAGGTGCTTCTCGACCATTACATTCCTCTGAATTGTTTACCAATCGATATGACTCGTCAATAATTTCCCGAAGGAGGTCAAGCTTTTTTACAACAGCGCCATCCGAGACGTCTCCATAAGAGAGACAGCCTGGCGACAAACCCACAGCAAGTGCAACTACAAAAGAAGAGGAAAGTTTTCTCTCTCCCCACAGTAGCATAACCCGCGCCGGTGGGGGGCAAATTTCCCTGTCGTCCGTGTGCAATTTGTGGGGTAATTGGATTACGTGCAATCCGTACCATGATGGGCCCATGAAAATTTCAAAGAAAGCGAAAACAACAAACCGAAACCCACAACAGAGAAAAACAAATACGCCCCAGCACAGCAACTATTTAAGAGAATTATGTGTACATGTGTGTGTGGCTGTCGTCTTTGCTTAGGGCTGAAAAACCTTGCTCCAATTAGGTGGAAAACGAAACTGGGAAAAACACCCAAACCAACCCCTCGCACGCGTCACGCTCGGTTTCAACCATCGAAACGCCCAGTGTGTCCAATCATTAGGGCTGCAGTTGCTTGTTGCTCCCGATGATGTAACAATCTTCGCAGGAAATGGCGGGGCTCTCGCTCACTTATGGCGCCCCGTTTAAAGTGTTTAAAGTGTTTCTTCCACCGCAAATACCGGCACGCCAAGTGCAAGAGATAACGGCAGCAGTTGCAGTGGTGGTGAGTGTGCCCCCCGAGGTTAAAATGAGGTAAAGTTGAGGCTCTTTTGGTTTGGTGTACCCGAACTGATACCTATCTTTTTGAGCGGGTTTTGGCACACCATAAAGCACGGCCGTTATGGTGCGTGTTGTGGTTGAGCTGCTCATTAGTTTCGTTGTAATTGCACAGTTTAAGCGAAAAAATGTACGTGTCATAAATCATGCAATTTTAACATATCTTCGTCAATTCCAACATTCCAACATCTTGTGTGAAGTTGTAAATGATGAATACCTTTTCTTCTTTTATGCACATTGACATCTCTAACATACTTGAAAAGACGAATCTATTGAACCTTAATAGCTTCTGTCAGCTACAATCCTCGCAAAAAAAATTAAAGAATATTTCCATTGAGCCAAGCATTTAGGCACTCGAGAAGGTCAAGCGCAGATAAGAAGCAAAGATAGGTGTGTCGCTAGGCGGTCGCTCTTGAAGAATACATTTCACTACTGATAGGCAAAGTGTGAACATTGTTGGCGATATTGGCACAAGATGAAGTATTTCTAAACGAGTTTAAAACGATATCATTTGCTACAACAAAGTAGAAGCTCGGCTATTAGTGTGCCATTGAAAATATAATTTTAGTATCTGCTAGTGCTATTCTAATTACAAGTTAAACCATTGCAACTGCCTCAAAATGTGGTTCACTGCCAATCACAAAATTGATGATCACAAACGAATCAATTAAGACCTGTTTGTTTGGAATCTGGTCACTTAGTACAAATTGTAAAACAAGCCATTTTCAACATAAAAAAGGATTTTGCCATCAAGCGAAAGGTATTTTTTATTGACATTTCATTGAAAATTATTTAAAATATATATAAAATTTTGATGAACAGATGAATGCAACGACTTATCCTTCGATGCCTTTCATTAGATTGCGCATAATCGGTATATTATCTTAGCTAGCTTATGTATCCAATGCAATTTTGCAATTTTTTTAAGCCTTTTTATAGTATTCTCAGTTGTTTTTAATTTTTGTTGAAAAATTACCAAACCTTTTACTTTAACCCAAAATTCAGGACAAGCTGTACATAACTGTACCATTTTAACACTCCGGACTGTAATGACATCTGGCCAGTTTTTTTACTGAGCCACTGACCCTTGATAGCTTAGGTTTTTTAATTAAGACGTATTATTATTTTTTAAATATATTTATTAACAGTACATTCTGATATGACCGCATTTCTATTTATAAAGGCACTATTCTTTATAAATGTTTGAAGTTATTTTTTCATTGAATATGAAAGCCCGTATTTTGTGCCTTCATCTGCCAATAATATGTCATTACATCTCAGCAAAATAGAATTTATATTTTTTTATTTAATTTAATCATGCTTTGGTAATATAAAATTAAAAATAAAATATTAAAAGGGCATATTAAAAATAAAACTAGGTACCTGAATTCTATCTAAACAGGTCTTTAGATAACAAAACCCTAAACAGGGAACCCTTTTCATCTGAAGATAGCATAACGATGAACAAAACTACTCATATATGCACAAACCTTCTTTTTGTAAGAGTCTGATGCTATGTCAGCTTGATGTAATAGAACCTACAATTACAAAACGCCACCAAAGCCATCAATAATGCATGCACCATTCAATCATAATGCAACCATCAACAAGTTACAACCAACGATACGACCCGAACTCCAGATTAAATTTACTACAACCTAGCCAAGAGTCCAACCAACCCATCCCACTTTAAAAACCGTCGCCTCAACCATTCAACGATCTGGCGAGAATAATAATTAAATTTACCATTCTAGGCGATCGTGTTTCTAGCGCTCAATTAATGAATCACCGCACGTCTGTCGACGGCCGCTGCCGCGTGAAAGTGGGCGTTTGCTGCCCCTGTAGCCCCGGAACAGGAAGGTCGTGGGGGATACAATGGGAGGGAAACAAGGGAGGGGCACGGAATATAAACCATCCGGGATGATACGATGCGACTCAAACGACGACAACTTCCTACCGATCGCTTCCGACCCGCGAGCGCGCGCTCGCTCCAACTGCAGTTGAGTGGCTGGCCGCTTCCGTCGGATCAGGCGTGGCGTGGTGGTTTTCTCGGTATTTCCCTAATAGTGTGCCGGACCTGTGCCGGGTCGGGGAGTAGGGAATTTCCATCCGGCAAGTGGTTTCCGCCCGACGGTGGATCGCATCATTAGAACGCCAACAGGGTGTGTGTGTCTACCAGTTAGACTAAATTAACATATAAAAGATTCAACGTTTTAAATTCAACAATTTTTGTAACAACCCAAAAATTCGCTGCTTTTTTTTAAAAAGAATACACAAAATTGCCATGTTTATTTAATGCGCATTTTGCAATTCTGCATCCGTTCAACCACCCGAACACTGTGCTGCAACACGATCCTGGGGGGAGACGTTCCCGGACAACACACACCGCCAGTCTCAACCCAGCTTCCGCTTGCCATTTTGCGCCCGTTCTCCCTCTTCCCACTCTGACTCGCCACCGCTGCCCGCCCGCTCATTATTCTGTAACGGCGCGTCGTCGTGCACTGCGCGCCAGAAAAACGTGATCGCGCCTGAGCCCGTGGCATGGCGGCACAATGTCTGGCACAGTGTCGGGGTTCGCCCCAGTGAGCGCCCGCTCTTATTTATGGTTGTGTGGTAAAGTGTGTCGTCGCTGTATTCGTAGAACCCCCCCAACCGTTTCGTCACGCTGCCCTTTTTGTGCGCGTTGCCCTCCAAACGAGGGAAGAAACCCTGGGGAAGTAGAAACAAAAGAAAAAAGTGCATACATCGGAGCTCAACGCCCATTCGCTCGCCCGTTCGCACACACGTTTGCCCTTCAGGCAGTGGGTGGAGAGGGGGAAGGAGAAGGTTTTTGATTCTGGAAGAGCCGGGAACACGTAAATCGTTTGCCTGCTGCTGTTGTGTTTTTTAATGAAAGAAACAAACAAAACACTATCAAAAACGAGCGATTGAAAATATTTTTCAAAATAAAACTTTATCATACACACACACACACACACACACACACACAAGCAGGAGTAGAAGCGGAGTAGAAATTGAAATATGCCCAAACTTCGGGGCACAAATTCATCAAACGATCGACAGTTGCGAAATAACGTCAGCAACAGGCAAAGGCGAAAGAAGGAAAGCAACGAACATGCCGCCGTCAAAGTAACTTTTTAAGTTTTTTTTATTTTTCCCTCCCGGCAACGCTTATCTAGATCGTTTTCGCCGCGGTCTCTTGCAGACTAACAAGCAGCAACGATAAGCACACACACACAGAGAGGTTTCGGGATGGTATTTGTCGCAGCAGCGCTGCATTTTTAGCGTTTTGCAGCACGTCCACGTTTTTGGGAAATCTACAGCATCAGAATGCATATTAAAGGATTTGCACAATTCATCCACGACAAACTCTATTAATGCAATAGTAGTTTGCAAAGGTTAGAAAGTATCAAATACGACTTTTTTTAAAATTTGTTTGCAACTCATGTTTTCCCAACTCTCACCTAAGTTGGTACAGTTTTTTTTTATAGTTTCCTCTTTTAATATTGAAATCTTGCATTTGCTATGCTATTAAAGTTGGTTTTTGCTTTTTTTCGTAAACATTTTACACTTTTTCTTGAGTGCTAAATCTTACTTACTATTTCACTTAACGAAAAATGAGTAACATAAAGACTAGAGTTGTTTTTTCAAATCCAAGGCTATTGCGGAGTTCGGAAAGGTCCGATCGAGCTGTATTGCGCGATGTCCCTCGTTGCCATCCAAGGCTCTCGAACGGATGAAAGAGTCGCCCGACGAAAGTCATAAGGGAGTGATGGCGGCGACGTAAAAACGGCTACTGCATCTGGCCACGTTTTTGTTGTGCTGTTGGTTGCTCCTTGTTGCGCGGTGCCACTTCCTTTGATGTGATCGTCAAAGCGGTATTGCAGTAGGTAAAGGGAAAATGAATGCAAACACAGCAAGCAAAACAAAAACTACCCTTTCTCACACACACACGAACAAGGAAATTGTGCCGCCCGATGGAGAAAAAAAAACAAACGCGTCCAAAACATCAAAAAAGGCGGCCACCCTCTTCTGTCCATGGGTGGAGGGGGTAAAAGGGGTGTTGTTTTTCTGTTTAAGTTTTGCACCACCCGTTGTGTCGTGGTGTATCTTCCTTGTGTAACTCCATGTTTGTGTCTGTTTTGTTTTGGGGCTAAGCTCATTATTGCAACCCCCCTTCGCACCCACCATGATACAGTTATGTTCCAACCGGTCATCCTTTTTGGCGTTTTAACGTGTTTCTTTTTGCTTCCCTTTATGCCTCCACAAATGGAGACACATCAACGTCTATCTCTGGCGAAAAGGCAGCAGGTCGTCTCAATATCAGTTCCGACCGACTGTTTCTGTGGAAAATTGATAAGTTTGCCATATTGACCGTGTCGTTCACTTTGCAATAATGGGGCACCGCGTACCTTTGGCCGCTTGGAGCGGGGACACTTTTAACGGGATGAGTGATAAAAGTGGGATGAAAAATGGATCACAAAAAAGGGGAAATTGGAAGCATTTAAGCATAATTTTCAGGCGTTTAAATTAAACGACGTAAGAAACTGTTTGGTTAATAATCAAACTGAAATACGATACAGTAATATAATAAATAGGTACAAATTGATCTTTGTTGTTGTAAGAAGGTCATAATCTCTGTATATAGGTAGTTGTGATCACAAAATGTTACGTAAACTTTTAGATTTCATACAAAATTCAATAAATTTTCGGGAAGGTAAATGTTTATTTGGTTGGTGTTTATTATGTTGGTTTCATGGATGTTGGTATGATCCTAAGAATAAAAGCAATCGGTATGCAATCGGAAGGAGACGTTGGCACAGAAATACAGGAATTAGACCCTCTGTCTGATGATGTTTCTGAGATGTTCACGCTACGAATTTCTAGATTGATTTTCTTATAGAGACTTTGAGCATATCTACTACATTCGACTCTTTCTGAATTTCCCTTTTCACGCCTACGAGATCAGTCTAAGACGATTTTTGCGCAGTAGATCAAAACTGAGGCTTATAGTCAAAAATATACCCTATACATTCTATACATTCAAATGTCGTCTTCTTGAATTAAAACCTTGATCCATTTCTTCGGATTCGAGGTTTTAACGTAGAACGTTGAACGTTGTATAACGTTGAATATAGAGCGCCATAATCGGTTCAAAATACCTCTTGAAGATATCCGTCTACATCTGACATGAAGACATCAACATTAAGAGTTCTTGGACAGAAGTTTAAGCTACAATAGTACAATATTTTTTCAAGTAATTCCAGATAGTGTCTAGCGTCGTACTACAATCTTCAAACGTTTCCCAGAGCTACTGATAACCATTCCAGAGATTGAGGAGTTTCTTTAGAATAGTTAAGAGCTCCATAACGAGAGTTGCATTAGCTTAATTTTGACAGAGCTTTAGAAATGTTAGTTCCGTCAACTATTCTAGATTGCCATTGGACACAATTCTGCACATTATCCCAGTACACTTGGGTTATCGAAAGTCTACAAAATATATTTAGTTCAGAAAATGACAATATAAACATTTATATATTATTTCAGTAAACTAGCAACATTTGAAATTGATTCAAAAAACCTGGGAAATGTACAAAATCTTGAAAATCTTACCCTCTGCTTGATATGATATTAGCTCCAGAGGCTCAACAATGCAAGATGCCCAGCTAAGATAATCTTCCATAATGCTGTACAGTAATGTTGATTTTAAGCAATTTCCTATATGTAAAATACGATTTCTCCCAGACCCTGCAGTATAACGAAACGACCCCACAATCACACCACAAGCGTGCCCGTGGGTCTCGTGCAATCGACAGCCAGTGCGTGCGTCAGCTATCGACCGGTCAGTCAAACCGATCTGCCACCGATCTCTCAATCAAACGCAAATGACTCGGCTGATTTGTTTACCGCCCCGGGAATGACAAATTATCCGCCCGATTGAAAGGGTGGCCGGCCGTTACCCGTACGCGCCAGTCCAGCCGATGCTAACCCGGTACCGAAACCAGTGTTGACACAAGGGAACCGGACGAGCGGCCATAAGCAAACATGCCAGCGTGCAGTCTGTCGTTCCCCTTCGTTCCCCAGTGGAGTGGAAATCGCTTTCCGATCCATCCATTCCGATCAATCAATGCCCGCGCGCACGATGGCTTGCACTTTTTCCGTCGTTACACTTTCCCACACACGGTGGTACGCACGTTTTGCGTCAAACACACTGTTGGCGCAAAAAAAAAACAAACTCAGAAAGAAACAACCTTCCGTTGCCGTTCATTAGCATATTTCTTGAACATCCATCACGCGATCGCGAGCCCTTTCGTTCATCAATCAGGGCGCGCACGGCGTGGCATTCCACCGGGCCACGGGCACAGGTTTCGCCGTGGGACAACAGGTAGAACTGCAAACTTCCGGTTCCCGGGTGGAGGTTAAAAATTGTCACACCACTGCACTGCCGATCGATCTTCCCGGCAGTGGATCTTTAACTCTGCTGAGTTGCGAAATTCCTACCACCCCAGAGAGTGTGGAAACACTCACACTCCTGTTTTCACTCCGTTACCGCCCGGGGACACTCATTGCAACACACGCAGTACTGTGGACCAAGAGTTTGACGACGAGACAGACTTTAGGGCGTCGCATCCGTCCCACGAAGGTGAAGGTCTTGCTCTTCTATTTCGCTACCTTGCTTCCGAGCCGAAAGGGGCGGCAACCAAACCCGGACACATTCCTCTGCCGCACGCCGTTACGAGTTTCTGTTATCGGTCGTGAGATAATTTCGCTATCGTACGATGGAATCGTGTACGCGAGAAGGAATTCGCAAAACGAACAGAGGAGGGGGGGGGGAGAGTTTATAGGATGGGTTTTCTAACTCCTGCCTGCCAAGGGCCAAACTTTTATCACACAAATCGCCCCATGGCCTGTCTGATCAAACAGAGTACGGTTTTCTATTGCTGCGCTGCTTTGATGCGGCCCTGGTTGCGAAATCGGGCACATCCGGCGGAAGAACCATACAGAAACGTGTAACGCGAGTGTGCGGTGGAATAATTTTGGAGCTCTAGAGATGTTTTGCGTGATAACAAATGGTGGTTGAATGGTTGAAAATTGCTCTCCAAGCACTCATTATCCCAATATGGATAGCCAGAAGAAGTGTAAAGTACTAGAAACAGTTAGAGTAGAATTGCCGATGAATAGAAAGTAAAGAATCGATCGGCAAACATTAGAAGAAACAAATATATTTACAAAATTTAATGCAAATCCCCCGTCCAAGAATATCTTAGAAATCGTATGAACCAAATTGAAAATAATATTTCGCTAATGAAAATCGGGAAATATCCTATAAGTAAAACAATAAACATACAATTTGAAAAAGAATGCTGACCAAGCTTATTAACTAAAACAAAAGTCCAACCAATGGAAAATAAAACGAACAAAACAAAACGCAAGAAATTGAACAAAATAAACAAATTCAAGAATTGATAAACTAATGTCATTGAAAAAAGTAATGAAAATGAATCATGAATCACAAAAAAAGGATAAGTTAATATAACAAAACATACTCAAGAACAAAACAGACTTATCAGAAAATCCTAATAACGGAACAAAACAAAACTTTCGATTGTTTAACAGCGTCGTTCGTTTTAAATATTTTGAAACGTCAATTTCTCGTTTATGTAACGCTTAATTCCTACTCAATAATCTTCTCAGTTTTCCCCGAACATTATCCATTCATCAGTTTTGACTTCGTCCCAAACTAATTCAGCCTTTCCGTTCTACATACATCAAAAAGAGAAAGCAGTGCTCGTAATATCACCACCACCAGGCAACCAGCACTCTTCCTGCATCCGAAATTGACACTTTCCAAATGCGTTCCAAATGTGCGGCCCACCGAATTTTTCCGCTCGTTAGCCAGCAAAACAGTGGCTTATGTGGCGCATACAACCGATCGCCGATCCTTCTGCACGACGCAACGGCCCAACAGAACCGGATGCAGAACGGAAAGTGCTCACGGCTGTCAATAAGTAACGAGATCCCAAGATCCTTTTCTATCGCTTCAGAAAACAGCACATCTCTTTCTCCCTCTCTAAAAACATTCTCAAACTCCGGCGGTGTCATCTAACGCGTCATTCTGTCACCCGAAGGCGAAAGGACTCGCGGCGTCCTCGTCGTCGTCGTAAGTGCATCGACGTCGATGATGCAACAGTCCAAGAAATAGGACACCACAAGATGGCGTCCATTTCGTAAAAATCGTTAAGACGCAATTGCCAATTTTACGTTTCGGTACGAGTAGGCAAAACAAGAACCACGGCGTTGCCCGGGGGAGATTCTCCCGGCTGCGTGGATGCGCACGGACACAAGACGCGCCCGCCGTAAAAGGGAAAGGAAGATGTGTGTTCTCTCGTGTTGTGCCCAACTGCGGACAGGGCAATCAATTATAGCGCGTCCGAGAGCGGGCCCACCATTCCTAAATGTGTAACATTTCAGCCCGCACCGCGCCTGCACCTCCCAGGGCTTTGCCATCCCATCACAGGGGCCTTTGCCATAACCACCACAGCGCGTCCTAACGGACCCTTTTTCTGCTTTCCCTTCTGCCTTCCCCTTCCCATCTTCCTGCGCGATGTGCCTGGGGTTGCTAGCGACGAACGATCGTCAATTTCCTGCAAAGCAAAGGCATCACACCACCACCACCACCACCACTCTTGCCCGACGACCTCATTCCACCCGACCCGAGCACACCCAATAACAGAAACAGTTGGAAAGCCGTCCCGATCGCCGCTACGGCTGCCGCCAACAAGTCTGTCCGGTCCGTCGCCGGCGCGCAACACACGCAGCAGCAGCAGCAGATCCCTTTTCCTTTGCCCTGCCTTCGCCTTTAATCGCCATCTTATGTTCTCTTACGCCTTACACCACCTTCTTCTTCTGTTCACTTCTACTCTTCTCTTGCTTCTCTGTACCTTTTTTTTGGAAAAACTCTGGACGGCCCAGACAGGAAGGCACCAGACTAACACAAACGACAGCTCTCTCTCCACAGCACGTGAAGTGGTAGGCAGGCGCAAGGGAGGGAAGTGAGGTGACCTGTGATTGGAAACGGTGGTCCGCTCAAGTGTTTCTTCATGTTTCAATGCATTGCTTGCCTACCCACCCTTTCCACATGCACACACACACACATGCACCACAAGGCACCCCCCGCGAACGATCGGACGCGGTTCAGGTTGGGTTTTTTTGATCGATCACGGCGTAGGTTAAATGCTACATTCATCAGGGACGGAACGGTCCAACCGGCCAAAAACCCCTGAAACGCTGAACCATGAGAGCGGGTGGGAAGCGAGTTTTGGGACGGGTTTTTGATCATCATGACAGGGGGATGGGAAAGATCGACAAGAATATGAACCAAGTTTCTTTGGTGTGGGTAGCTACAGCTCCGAATCTCTCCACGAAATGGCACAAGAACTTTCGGTTCCTAACTGTCTGTCTGTCTGTCTGCCTGTTGGGCAGAGAACACCGTTGCCAGCCTGTACGAGTCATCCGAATCCAATTATGAATGTAATATAGAAAAGAACGGGATGAAGCTGTAGAGCGAAGAATATGATTTATTTAGATAAGACTTTTTAAAGAATAGAATAGCTTCTCGAAGATCTTTTAAATCTTCATATAGCAAATGGTTCAAAATTGGCCATAATCAAGCCACGAAGTTTATTGAGAATTCTTTACAAATTACCTGCATAATCCAATGACCAATGATGAAATTCCAAGGTATAAAGTCGCCGGTATCTAATGTATCGCATAATACTTCACATAGTCTATAGTTTAAAGACACTGGAAAATGGCTTTACTTTATCTAATGATATCGCTCGTAGTACGACGTTTATACGAAACAGATTCCAGAATAACCTTAACCGAAGTAACAGAAATCTTAGAAAACTTCTTCAGACATTCGGCAGAAGTGCATGATCCTTACCAGAATTATCCTAGACTTCAACCAGAGATTAGCCACAATAGGAAATACTTGAAAAGGAATGTCTCTAATGCAGTCGTTGCACTCAACATTCCGTTCATTAATATAATTTTTTAATTACCCTTGTATGTCCATACCCACGGCTTTGTTCTACCAGTCTCTGTAAACTTCATTCCGTACATTGCAGAGCTGGTACCGGCGCGCTCGCTCGCTCAATCTCAGAACTGATCGAGGTCGATTGACATGTCTTCACTGTTTAGACGATTTGTCCATCAATAAAACGGCGCAATGAATTGATTGACCTTAAAACAACTTGTCTGCGAAATGATTGAAAGTGACCGTCAGGAATGCAGCCAACGCTTGGCCTGCCTGCCACCAACTCATATGCCCTGTTATTTGAATGTGTACGCCATCTTAGCACCCAGTTGGTTAACAGCAACCCGGAGAAATGATATGAAAAGCAGTTAGGTGTATGATTGATGGAAATGTAGGGTTGAACAGATTTAAAGTTCTTTTCTAAAGCCAGAACCCCCATTTTAACAAGCATAAACTGTCTCGTGCCGAAGTTCACAATGCCCCAAATCTCGACGCTTTTCTTACGCTTTGTAAGTTGTGTTGTTATAAGGTTTCCTATCCCGTATTTTAGTAAGCCAGTAGCAAAGGGAAACATTAAAGTGTGCTCTCAAAGCAAACAGTACCCACTTGGTACTGCACTGGTGACGAAAAACCCAAGGCGTTCGGGCAAACAGACACCCCAAAATCAAACATTTGAACTTCATGCCCCACCTCCGGCCACTGTCCCCGTCTCTGGCTCTATCTCCGGCCCAAGACGAGGATTTTATTTACGAGCTGCAAAACGATCCAACTCATACTTCTCGGGATCGCGTTCACCCTCCAAGATCCACCCTACCCGCCCCTCATGCAGGGACCATTGTGCAACATTCTCGTTTGCGTCGTTTGGAGAAGGAAAAAAAATCCATGTTTTATGCTGCCAACTCCTCCGCTCCTCCATCACTCTGCTATGTATTTGGGCTTTTATGGAAACAGAACCACCACCAGCAGCAGCAGCAGCAGCAGAAGTGCATTTGCTTGGCTCTCACTCCTTATTCTTGGCATTTCTCTTCATCTTAATCTTCCCAAACCTCCCTTATTTGCTCACCCCCAGTGCAGCCACCACCATCTCTTCTTCTCAGTGGCTGCACACCATCTTTCGCTGCGATCTTTAGACGCAGAGCGCATCAGACTTTGGGAGTTCGGAACGACCACACTGTGCAGGGTCGTTCTTTCCCGCTTCTTACCCCCAACCCCTTTCCACACGGTGTTGATAACGATATTCTTATGTGCACTCTCTCTCTCTCTTTCTCTCGCGCTCACACAAAGACACTCGTGCGGGAAGACGTTGCAACCGGAGATGCTTGCACTACCAAATGCGTCCATATCGCTCGTTGATGGCCCGTGTGTGCACATGCACTTACGCAAACAGACCCGGCCACATCCAATGGACACCTCCAAATGGGGGTGCAGAGGGTGTGTGTGTGTATATTTTTTAAAACAACAAACCATCTTCCTTCCTTACTTCCTTTTGGTTGTTCCAGGGCCCTCATGCGACCCACTACGGCTTCTGAAATCCATTCCTGCCAACATCACCCCATCCTCCTATGTGCATGCGTGTGTGTGTGTGTTGAGATCGATCGAGGCGCGGTGGCGTAGCAACAACAGCAGCAAAAAAAGTGTATGAACAACGACGCTCCGGCAGACAGTATGACGCCAAGCAGTCTCGCCGCCGCCGTCAGTGTTAGGCAGTCACGGTGGTGGTGTTTGCGTTTCGATCTTTAACCGCGTCGATTCGATCGTTGCAGTCCTCCCACCCCCCCCCCCCCCACCCATCCGCTTCCCTTCTGCTTCATGATCGCTCTGTGCACCGTGGTCGATACTTTAAGCGGCCACCGTTCTCCCCCAAACAACCCCTATCCTCACCAAACGAACAAACGAGGCGACCTCATCCGGTTGCGCGGTTAGTCTTTTCCGTGTCAGGCGTTACCTTCCGCGGCTTGTGTATGTGTGTGTGTATGTGGGCACCCGTGGGCAGCGCAGCTCGACACCGAGGGCAGAAGCTATCGGACGTTCAAGCCGGATACAAAGTCGATTGCAAAGTCACTGGAATATCAGCCCACATATAAAATGTTTCAATGTAGTCTACCATTTGCAAGTTCGAGCATGAAACCTAACTAATACAACAAGAATGATATAGAGAAAATACATAGAGTTTACTCTATTAGATGTTGCTTTTTCAGTGCCTTAAGGGCACTAAACGCGAGGAAACCTAAATAGACACATGACGCAGTGAGACAGGTTTGCATCCTAGTCACGGCACCAGATATGATATGTAAAATATCATAAATTTTAATAAATATAAAAATAGATAAAAGAGCATTCACAATGTGCAAAAAGCAATGAGTTATATGAGCGTTTCAGTTCAATAAAATTCCCGATTTTAAATGTAATTGCTACTGTAAGTTAAATATTCATGTTAATAATTGCATTATTCCGTCCGATCAAAGTTGTATGAAACGTACAGGACTTGTCTTATTATTTTATTTCCTTTTTATAAATATTTTAGTATGCAAAGAAAAGTATTAGAATGATTATATTTCATTTTACGTCGACATAATGACATAGTGACTTTAGTAACAGGAACACTTTAGGACCGCAATAGGACCCGTACAAATACTTAGGTTCAGAATGACACTTTTACACCATTTCTCATTTTACTAACTCATGAAGGCTAAACTATTCTTTAAACAACTACCGAAGTGGCATTTATTCTAAATTTTTATCATTGATCCGCTCAAATAGTATTCGAAACACCTGAAATTATGGATTTGTTTGAGGTTCAGGTGAATAATCATGTTTAAAACGTTAAGATTTCTTTAGTCCATAAATTGGATCTTCTATCGATAGACAATTGCTTTGAGCTCTTTTTACATTCATTTCTTTTTGGTATTGGACAGTGAAAGAAGTATTTTTTGCGCCGCATTATTTATGGAAAATGAAGTATTTTTCAGTATACGATTAATTTAAAGGTTGGGTACGTTATTTCCTGGCGGAACAAGAAGAAATCATAAGAGCATGCACATCACAGTTGATTTTTAATGGCTTGATCTAAAACTACCTTAAATTGGTGCAGTTTGATGGAAGTTAAAGGTGCCACTTTTGAGGAAAATAGCTTGAAAGCCAGATAGCTTGAAAGCCAGTCTCGTAAATGGCACAAGATTTACGGACTCCGTCAATTTGACGGAACTTTGAAATGAAATACTACAAATATATTTTGTTTAATCTTGATTTTTATTTTTACGTAGCAAAAGTTTTATTTTCATAACTTTCATAGATTTTCAGATACAAATGTGCTATACTTATCTCTACGGAACTCGTGAAATTGACCGATGGATAGATTAGATTTAGATTTAAATAAAGTGGCCTCAAACGGAATTGCTGATCAACTTATTCCTTATTCACGGACATCGGTCAAAATGTGGCATCGAAAAGATATTGGTCCATGTGTTCAGTGTCAAATTGACGGGTGTCCGTGGAGATAGGAGTGAAAGTGAGCTTGGCTTTCAGTGACTTATTGTTACCATAGCTGGATAGTCAGTCCTACACGTATGGGGACACGGTCATTCGGGACTTGAACGCATGACAGGCATGTTGTTAAGTCGTACGAGTTGACGACTGCACCACGAGACCGGCCCCCTCAATTTTGTTATAAAACCATTATTGCCAATAGCAGTAACTTATCAACTCAGCCGCAACAGCAAGATAAACAGCAGCATAGTAGCCGGTGGCGTTGTTTGTCATTTGCGGTTACACAGAGGGGGCCTGCCGCTTGTGTTGTGTGATGATTGTGGGCATTGCGCTGCTGTTAGTGCTGTTGCATTTGAATTTACGTGATCGGTTGCTGGCGGCTAAAGAGCGCCAGCAGGCAAAGTGTGTGTGTGTACACGTACACTCGCACCACCCAACAAGTAGTACACACAACAACGATCCAACAAAGATCACCCGTTGAGTTTGTTGCATGAAGGTTGTGGAGGGAACCGAGGGTGGCAGCAAAACACACCTCCCTGGAAGTGGCCGTGGGATGCACCAGCACAACGGTTGTGCGTGTGTGATCTGACCGTTGATCGAGGAAGGGTTGGGGATGGGGATGGAGGGTATATGGGCGCGAACACGTGCATACACATGAGAGCGCTAGGCACTGTGTGGGACAAACCATCGATGAAATCATCGCACCGTTTGCCCACATCCATGATCGATAGAGCCAAGGCACACACAAACACATAGGCAAATGACGCTTGGCTCGCGCTTAGGAAACCCGCGGAGTTCGATACGAATCGAAACGAATCGAACACCAAAACGAAACGTGGGACGTAAAGTAAACTCGTGGTGCGCCCTGCCAGCACCACTCCACACTGCCTCCCACAATTCCCACATCCCGCACGGACATTCGTTTCAACCTTTGACACATCGTTTAAGGAGCTTTATTCCCTATTGCTTCGTTAGCACAGTTGTTGGCCGGCGTGTTTCTATACACGCGTTTTTTTTTTTTTTGTATGTGTCTATTGAGTTGGAAGCCGTGTGGGAAGGAGTTGGGGTGTAGCGTTTTTTTTTTTTTTCAAATAGGTTTTGCATAATGTTAAATACTGCAGACACAGCGGCACATGTGGAGACAAATGCAGAGAGGAATAATTTATAAAATCCGCGTGATTTATTTACACCATCATGTGATGAGAGAAAAAGCTGTGAATATGTTTGAAAATGAAGATGAAAATTCTACAATCATATTTTCTATTTGTTCTCATTATATCGCAGACGTATACTGAATGCTGATGTATTAGTAAGTCTTCCATTTAGCGACTTCAGGAACTTTTTCACATATGCTCAGAAACTAGAAAACTCAACCAAACGATAAGCACTTCAAATTTAAAATGTTTAACTAATCTTTAAATCTATTATAGGGTAAATGTACCAATAGTGGTGCAATTTGTAGTGGTACCGATGTGTTTTAATGGATTTAAAGTGTCAGGAAGGACAATTTCTGAATATTTTAACACATAGCAATTGGAATATGTTTTATCTACGCAATCACAACCATTTTTATCATGAAATACATAAAATTTACGAAAAAATACATATTTTTGTGACTGCTTCGTTGTACCTATAATGGTGGTATGGTTCCTATAGTCATCGTATTGTGTTCCTATAGTGGTGGTAAACAAAGATGCATCAAAAACGGTGTATAATATCAATGAAACTTAGTTTAGAAGCTGTTTTCGTATGAATAGCAAGGATTACTGCCATAATATTGGTTTCTTGCGTAATTTGATCGTAAAAAAATTTATAAATTTGATCGATGAAACTATTGACTAAAGTACTGCATCACACCTGTCGTCAACCTACACCCGGAAGAGTGTGCTTGATTTGAAGTCAATTTTTCATTCAGCCATATAAGCGAATTTTGGCCTGTTTTTGGTAAATTACCTACATAAAACTTGTTTCTGTTGCTTATTTTAGTGAAAACGGTGCGACATGTCAAAAATCTCCTCGAAAAAATCTAAAACGACCTGTTTTTATTGATTTTATAACTATAACCACTATATGGAAATGCCTGTTTTGTGTACCTATAATGGTACTATGGTAAAAAACACTTAAAATTTATGCATTTTTAAGTCAATGCATAAATGGTCAAAAGGAAAATAATTTCAGTAAAACAATAACTTTTCATAACAGTTATGTTGAAAAACTAGTAATTGCGTGGTTTTGTGGTCATTTAGACCGTTAACAGAAAAATGAGTTTCGTTATGAAATCCTAAGGATTTTGGAAAAATGTTGACACATTTCACAAAATAATGGATTTTTCGGTCACTAAGTAACGGAATGGCCCCATTTAACTTTTACACCCTTTGTAAAAGGCTAAAGAACATTTCACACTAACGTAAATAACTTAATTACTTGTAATTTGCCGTAGGAACCGCATTTTAGTTTACCACCACTATTGGTACTACCACCACTATAGGTACATTTACCCTAGTCGTTTATGAGTTATGGAACATTTCAATAAATTTATTTGTTCAATTTAGTTTATCTATTATCATTTAGTTTGTTTGACCTTTATGATTTATTTTACCAAAGGTTTTATTTGTCTAATTAAGTAATCTATTTTTTCCATTTTAAGGTTATTTTGACAACTGATTGTATGTGCTATGTTTTTATTTTGCGTATTTTTGAAGAGACACTGAACAGTGGAAGTAGCTCATAAAAACACCGCGATAAATATATATTATTAGCATGCATATCTTAATATGTTCTATTGAATAAGGATGTTATATTCTATTTTACCTAAATTTTCTTTTAAATTTAACACAATTAGCTACATTTCGATAGTTTAACGCTTTTCAAACAGTTTCCTTGAGCTGATACAGTAAATTAACAATTAGCTGTCCTATTCGTACATTACGACAGAAATGTAATGTATCGTCCATTACAAAAAAGAGAGATAATTTATACTGCTATTTATATGTTGTAAGACTTTCTAAAGATTAATATTTATCTTAAATTAGTTTCAAACAAAATCGTAACAAATTAAAACTAAAAAATCAAATTCCTATTACGGTTGAAAAGAACGAAGTAATTAGTATTAAAGAGGCAACATTAGTATTTCACGGTATATGACAGGACGTGCTATACTTACATTCAACCTTAATCTTCAATATTACCTGTTATTTATCTTATCATTTATCTTATTATTTTAATGTTTACATTTACCGAAAAGCGTCAAAATTACGTTCACATCCCAGCTGTGATTTATACTTATAATCGTTTTCTTGAAAATTTGCTCAAATGAATTTTTATCATTCTATAAATATGATTGCAGTTCGAAAAACTCAGAATTCAAATGCCTGCTATTTAAATTAACTTTGTTCTTTGTTATCTCTTCCAAAACAATTATATTGGAAGAAGTAATATGGCCAACACTTCTATTATTCTCACCATGTTAAAGACATACAAAAGTTTTATTTTTATTTTTGTTGTTATATTTTTTGGCATAACTCTCTTGAATTAGAATAATTTTCTAAATAAAGCATTCGTTTTAACGGTTATTATATGAAACCTTTCTATCTTTCTAAAACGCTATTAACCTTCAAAATTAAAGCAGTACTTTTTTTAAATATAGTCGCTGAAAGATGATCGTTTCCTTTACCTGTGTGAATGTGAATGTGAAAGATTTGAAATACCCTTCAAGTTTTTCCCCTTGCAATCCACGGGATTTAGAAGCCTTTCTTAATGTAAAAGTATCTACTTTAAGGCAAAAATACTCCCGGCATTGAAATCTCAAAACATAAAAAATGATTTTCATCCCAATCAACTTCAATCAAAGTTAAAAAAAAAACACTACATTTCATTTGAATATTCAGATTTAATTGTGTTCATGGAATTATTCTCCAAAAACCGACAATACAATATATTTGATGGAAAGGATAAACCAACAAAGTGTATTTTTTTCTGTAAAATACATAATGCAAGTTAGTATAAAGTGTACGTGTAAGCGTAAAAGCGTACAGCGTAATGAACATATATCATTACTATTCAATCAAATAAACAGAATCTGTTTTTTAAAGGTTAAATATTTAGAAAATTAAAAACAAAAGTAATTCAGCAATTGAAGTTGAATCAGTAATTTATATCATTTTAATTCAAATATTTCTTTTGTATACTTGTTTTAAAATTATGTTAAAATACTCTTCTATTTTCCTCATACATTCCTTCGAGTGCAATGATGCACGTGAAATGGAGCGAACGTAACCAATATAACTACGTGCGGTAAGCCATAAAACTCAGCCACAACTACTCATTGCATTGAACGTGAAACTGCTTTAGAAATAAGCATCTTCTTCATTATATTTTTTTATTAAAAACAGAAAACAATCCACTCTTTCCGACTGAACCCTTCTGCTTCATTATGCAATTGCGTCTCAACGGTGTCCTTGCACCGATCGCACGTAATGGACGCGGTACGTCAAAACATTCGCTTATTGAAAACGTCGAACGCGTCCGATAAAGAAACGCCTTCCCCGTTTTCCACCAAACGGCCCCGATCAGGCACCACACTATCAGTGCAGCAGTCATTCTAACGATCATCACGTTTCTTAACGCACACGCTAATGGCGACGACGACATTCGACGAACACAAAAACGCACTCCGTCGCCCAGTTGGCTGGCCGGTGCGTGCACAAGCTCTAATACGTGTATGTGATTAGCTTAAGCCTCGCCGACGAAAAGGGTCCGCTGTGAATGTGGAGGGCGGGCGAGTAATCAATCCGCCAAAGCCGCACGAAGTTAATCGCCCTTTTACACGCCCGCCGCACTAAAGCAATCGATGGCCGCGCTCGCTTATCAGCCAAACAACGAAGCATCCTAAACAACAACGACCTCGCATCTCAGTCCCAAGTCCCTTGCGCTCGTAGTAGTTGTAGCAGTAGTAGCAGCAATCCATGCCCTTTCGCTTACTCAGCTGCTCGACGGCTGACGGCGGCTCTTGCCCCTACCGGCTTCCGTCTAGGTCGCCCTGTTTTGACTGATAAGGAGCTTCACGTTAAAAAACCCCAGCAGCAGCACACACGTTTGACGTCTGAAGGGACTCCTATCTCATCCCCGTTGTCCCCCCCTCGCAGACAACCCTCTCAGCATACAATCGAGATATCGTGACACGTTCGGCAGGGTTGCATCTCGGCGCATATTTCTAAGAAACCCTCCGCCGAGAAGATCACAACAAGCGACCGCATCCACAAATCCAAACAAAACATTTACGCGGCCTAAGCGCCGCCTTTGATGATTGGTCGACGGTCAGAGGACCGTACCGACAGTGGGATGGGGTAAACTGTCAAAGCAAATGAGGGTAAACCTCCACACCTGCTGCTTCCCCTTCACCTAACAAACAACGCGCGCAGGGTCGCCACACCACACACCAGAAAGGGGTCACAGTGCGACCGGCTTTGAAGGTTATTGGTTTTTGTGTGGTTTCGCAGCTCGGTGAGGAATATTTTATGAGGGCCTGCCTAGCTGTGTGTGTGTATGGACTCCCCACATACCATCATCAACATCATCATTGCGGCAGCTGCTGCATAAGGCGCCTCCGACGGATGCGAATGACGACATCACATCGTGTCAACCCCGGCCCCCAAGGCCTTGCTTGATCTGAGACTTTATTGACGTTTTCTGGTTTTTTTTCTTCTTTTCTTCGTTGGCAAATGTAAAAAAAGGAACACAGCGCCACATTTATGGAGCAGCATGACGGGTGCAATAGTAGGGGCCACGATGTGATTGAACGAATTCCTGATGTCGAATGCAATTTTAATTACCGCTTCATGGGCTGTCAGCCGGGGCGATACAGCGAATGGTCGATTTTAAATAAATATTCAACGGATTATTTTAAAAACAAGCAATCATAAGAAACAGATTTGGACTGTGGAGAAGGGATGTAGCAAATATTTGTACCTATATTGATATTGTGAGCTCGATGCTACTTGAAATTCATGAAATTGTATTGTGGTGCGTAGTGACAAAAACATCGTTGCAAGTTAGATTACAACTTATTGCATTTATAAACTACAGCAATGAAGTTAATGCTTCAAACCGACTACCTAGTAAAGGTTGTCTATAGGTTGTCGCTATGTATTTTTCTTTAATGGACTGCAAACGAATTGAATGAAATAAATTTGCACCACATTCTATTTGTTGCCTATACAAAAAGCTCCAGACTGCTGTCATGGAAACAAGAACTACATGAAAAAATCAAAAAGGCATATTTCTTGTCATATAAATGATTAAAACTCAAACCCAACCGAAAACTTATATATATGCCAATAATGGCCTAACTCATATTCTACAAAGTTAGTTACTATTAAAATAACAACGATTTAGTTGTTTAGTTGTAAGAGGTGACTCTTACACGCCGAACATTTAACGTAAATGGGGAACGCTCGATTATTGTTGAAGTTATTTTATACTCTATTATCAGAAATAGTACGACATTTATTTTTTAATAACAGCCTTTTCCAGTTCGTTTAGATCACGGATTCGTTGGTGGTAGCACTAACACATCGTAAAAAATGAGTGCAAACAGTTATTGGAAAAATAATCCGGTTCGAAGGACCATAGCTCCTTAGATTCGAAACTCATATATTATACACATATTATACAGCACTTCGTTGATGTTAAGAAGCTACTTGAAAACGAGCTTATAAAATGCAAGTAAAACACATTTTAGATTAAAAAATACCATAAGTAACAACAAACAGCTATGAAAAATAATCCTGTTCGAAGGACTAAAACTGGCACAAACTAACCATACCAAATTACGTATTTTAGATTCTGAATTGATTCAAGTCGCCAAAATTCAAAAGATGCTCGATAACAAACATAACTCCAATGAGTTGAAGTATGACATTCGCATTTAGTTTAAATATTTTCTTAAGAGGGTTTAACGAGATGTCAATTCTTCTGCTGATGCTCAGGCATTTCTTGTTATACAAGGCCTCAAAAAATGCCAATCAAAAACAAGTCACAAATCCACTAGGATGCATTTGAGCACAAGCATTCCTATGTACAACACCACCACCAACGACGCTGATGGGTGATGGTGGTTGTGAATGGCTAGCAGAATTTATTCCAGCCGCATCCATACCGTATGCGCACCTGCCAAATAATTTCCGACTCCTGTAGCGACCAGGCCCCAAAATCAAACAGGCAGACAGATGCGAAACATTGGTCCAATTACGCCGAGCCAGCCACTTCCGGCCAGCTACACGGTGTGTGCACGATAATTGGCCCAAAAAAAAACAAACATACATAGGTTGGGTGCCCCCCTTTTCGGCCGCAGGAGCAGCGCCAACGCTGCTCAATTGAATGTGTACGCGCGTCTAATCGATTTGCATGAGAAGATGCACCCGAGCGGGTGCAGCCAAAACATGCGCCTGCTAATGCTTGCGGGAAAATATTTATTTACATTTCAACGTGTGTGTATGTTTTTTTTCGCCACTTTTGCGCTTTTCAATCTAACGCCGGATGGTGCATACAAATAAGGCTTCAAAACCCGGATGATTGTGTCTGCGCGGCTGGCTGCAGTGTACGCCCTAACGCGGGACACATTCAGGCATTTCTTTCTCGTATTTAAATATATCGTCAATGCTATCCAGTCGCAGGGGAGGGACACTTTTTTACACAACAAAAGCCGTCTAAAGCCGTTTGAATCGTGTATAAGGTCTGCCCGGTCCATTAAACAAACATGCTAACTATTATGGTCTAAACAAATCTATTCCGAAAACCGCTGGCCACCACACCCCTAATTCAGCCGGTTACGCCCTTCAGTTAGCCTCCCCCACCCCATCTCGATACGATGATTAATTCCATCGATCGTGGGAAAAAGCTCGCCAGCAACCTGTTTCCAGCTTCTGCTTCCCCCAGGGCCGTGCCTTGCTTCCCATTTATTGCGAGTTTTCACTCCCAAAAATCAACAAATGGCGCCCTCGGATGACAATTTTTCGGCCTAATGTGTGTGTGCTTGTGTTCCACTGCATCACCTCCACCTCCTACTCCTTTGGAGTCATAAATTTCGCCCGTCTCGCAACGGAAACACGGAATGCCTGGTGTGGGTTTAAGATGTTGGATGTTTTTTGTTTCTGCTCTTCACTTTTTAATATAATAAAAACACAAAACAACAAACAACACCATTTTTCGATCATTTTCTACGAGATGACCACACAGAGTCTTCTTTCAGCCTAAAACACACACACACACACACACACTCGAGAGAGGCTGAAGAGTCAAAAAGGGGTAGAGAAACATTAGTGCCGACCGAAAGGCTTAAACAAGCACACCTGAAGTCGTTTTATGCAAAAAAGGCAACGAACAAAGCACAACACTGCAAGTAAGGAAAATGAAGCAGTAAAGAACAGATAGGATAGGAGAGGGGGTGAAAAAAACAACCCCCACTCACACACCTCATTCACAAAAACACACGTGCAGGGCCGTGAAGGGGATATCGGAACACGGAGGAGCGCGCGCGCACGAACACAATCGGAATGCTCCTTTTTACTGATGAATGAAATATGATATCCTCGATCGCTAGGCGGCGCTGCCTCTTGAGGTGGAATGTATTTTTATAAGATGTGTTTTTTTAACTTCTCTCTCTCTCTCTCTACGTTGCGCTGTTCAAACATTATTTTACGGCTTTAATCGGCTGCGGAGGGAGATGCTTTCAGTCCCCCAAATCTCTCGAACGCCATTTGACTAAGCCTGAAATCAATCACAACGCGTAGCTTTTCCCGCCTGGTTGGTCCCGCAAAAGATCGTATAAGTGCGTTTCTTTTCTCTCTCTCTCTCTCTCTCTCTCTTTCTCTGGGACACACACACGAGTGTGAGATGCGCTTCAATGACAAAATCCCACTTGACATTCACAGTTTTAAATTTATGTCCCCAATGAATGAAACGCTACAACGCCACGCAGACGCCATCGGATGGATGGTTTTTAAAGCAAAATCGCGCTACAGGTGGCAGGCTGTTCGTTGTTGTTGGTGTGGAGATCTTTGTCTTGCCTGTTGTTGTTGTTGTTGTTGTTGTTGTTGTTGTTGTTGATGCATCAGCATACATGAATGGGACATGTAAAAAATGTAGTTATTACTGCGCACACGCTGTGAAGCAAAGAAAAAGGCTAAATTGCACCTAATATTTCAATGTTTCACATTCGTTTACACATAAAAGGATATTATCTTACAAACAAAGTAATGTATTTGAAATGTCAGCTTAAAACTACTTTGTATGGGATCTCTAGAAAAATTTAACTGATAGTGTTATTAAACAAATAGGGATTTAATACAATATTTCAGTTTTGTTTCATTATACCCATCATTCTCATATTCACAACAAATTAAAACATTTATTATTAATATACAACTTCCAGAAATAAAATAAGAATGCAATTGATAGTAATGCTGTAGTGAAAGCGTAAAGTCTGCCGAATTACAAGTCATGCGTTCAAATACAATCTGGACCGGTCGTCTCATAACGCTTAACAAACGCAAAAAGAGTGTTGAAGGTAATTGATAATAAATCGATCGAGACACGTAAAAACAGTGTTCTATAAAAATTTGGGCATATCATAACAGATTAAAGGGCTTTAAATTTATGATTTATGTAAAATCTTTACATAAAATTATGTTTGACTTTTACTCACAAAACTTCTACTTTTCATATAAATGATTTGATTTTGTTTGTTTACAGTGGAGCGCCGTTTATTCGGGCTTCTCGGGACTTGACCTCGCCCGGATATGCGAATAACACAGATAATGAGTCAAATGATATATTTTATCACCAATTCCTGATAATTTTTTGGAAAATTATCTTATTTTTTGATAAAAATAAACCACTTTTTATTAAGTTCATCTTTTTCCATAAGCATATTTGAAATTTGCTTGAAATATCGTGTCTTTTGTTACGACAATGTACTCTTTTATTCGCTTTTTCAAATATCCTGCTCATAACGCAATGTCACCATTGTATTGAACTGTTATTTCTCAACTGCACGGATAACAGGACAGCCGGATAAAAGGTACCCGGATAAACGGCGCTCCACTGTACTTAGATCTGTCAAACGCGACAGCGGTTCGAGGTTGAAAATTTGGGAGGAACGTGTTCTACAGTTTTTTAATAGACTCATCCAATAAAAGAGCAGATATGAAAAGCATTTTAGGCTAATATTACTTTTCTTTAACGATCAAAGATCATCCGTCAAAAGGCTTGAACAGGAAATCAAATTAATACTCAAGAGCACAATCTAATAGAGATCACGAATCAAAGAGATGTTTATCTAAACTTGATAAGGGTTAAGGCTGTCGGGAAAGACCTTGCCGTTAGGTGTCGATCATCCTTTAGAATCCACTCTACCAAGGCATCCACTTGTGCGTCTAAGTGAACCTAAAATAAATTGAAATCCTCCCCAAACCATATCCGCAGTGACGCATTCATCGCGACATTCAACAACAAGATGGTCTTCTATAAAGCTAATGTACACCGTGTGATATCGAAGGTAGACGATGATCGCGATTCCGGATGGGTGAGTCATCCCTGCCAGTGTAACCTGAAACTTTGATCTTTTGCACTGCTCGAGAAGATCGCAAACCCAAAACGCCACCACCAAAGAACGCGCACACCGTCCAACGCATCCGTCAACAGGGAGCGTATTTTATTGACATCTACCGAATTGTGCGTCGATCGAAACCCGTCTCTTGAGGGGCACGACTCTGTTTGTTTTAAGCTGATTCCCTGTCCATGGGCTCCACGACTCCACTCCCTGGACCCGCTCACGCCCGTCCGTTTATTGTTGTTTATTTGCAAATTTTTGATCCTTCAAGCCGAGGGTGCGCATCTCGTGCGGCAGGCTAAATAAACATATCGTTTTATGATACCGTCCGGTATGTTTTTTTTTTATTTTATGTGTTGCGACTATTCTTTTCGCGGCATTTTTGTTTTGAAGAGTGATATGTGTGTGCAACAAGGAAGTGCTTTCATGTCTGTGTGCTCTGTGTGTGTTTTTGGTTTGCATTTTGTTATCCACTTTTATGGAGTCAAAAATTTGATTTCCACTGTTCGACTCCAGCAGCCAGCCAGCGGCAGCAGCAGCAGTTTGTCAATTATAGAGCTATCATCGGTAGCACGGCACTGGTTGGGGCATGCAAATTTTATAAAGCCCGTCTTCCATTTATGGCACTGCGCGCCGATTCATCTCACACAGGAGGGTCACAAATTGACTCCGAAATTGGTTGTGAATCTGACAACGAGCCACAAGTTTATCTTGTGCTTGATTGGTGCGCAATCTTCTACGCTTTAGAGCGCAGTGGCGGAAGTGGATTTGCAAATTGCTGTTTGGTTTGCGAATACATAAATTATACAGTAATTAAATGCGTGTGTGGTAAGTTCAGCTCAGTGTGGTAAGTTCAGCGCAACGTTGTTTTGAACTTATTTATTTATTTATTTATTTATTTATTTATTTATTTTTATTTTATTAATTGCTCGGCCACGTTGGGTTACAGACTTAGGACAACTATTTTATCAGGAGTAGTTTTATCATATTGTTATGGTTTATTAATGTTGCCCGGTCCATAACAAGTCAGAGCACTTTCTCCAATATTCTATTCATGGCCCTTCATAACAATCATCGTGTCTGAGCATTCTAAAAGCAGACAATTCCCACGTGACAACTAAATAACTAAGATTGTTTACAGTGTTCACCCATAAATCTACGGCCTGTGATACATTCCGCTCAAATTCCAAACACTACTCACTCGACCTCGAAGCCCCCGGACAGCAAACCTCGTTGGGACATCGTCCGCTAGCCAAACCTAACAAGAGGCTACTAATTTCAAACACATCTATCAAGCCTCGGTTCGAGCCATACGACACTCTTACTGGCCCTTGGATTAGCTCGCCAGCACGACACATTCCACCGGCAAAGATAAAAACCCGGGGATTAGCATACGCAGCATTTGGAACGCGGGTGAGTCCGTCGGTACGCCTGCCTGCATGGTTAGGCATTTGTCAAAAAAAAAACATACACTCAGAAATAAAACCCTCAACCCTCAGAAGTCACCGGATCTCTCCCAGGCCGTACAACCGTTGCATTCCTTACTCGCCCGAAGGGGAAAGGGAACGAACCTGATCCGAATGGTTCCAGGCGGGGTAGTGGTTGCCTGACGGTTGGAGTGCAAAAATTCTTGGAAAGCCCAAAAATTGCACCAGCCACTACGTCGCCCACCGTAACGCAGAGTTCAGTGAGTTCGCGATTGGCGGACCGTTGCATAAGCCCAGCTGTGGCGGACATATTGCATAGTTTCCCATTGCCTTGCCACCATCGCCGCCATCACCGCCGGATTCCAGAACGATTGAACCATGCCTGACGAAATGGCGTATTATTTGCAGCATGGTCACGTGGCCACAGTCTGGCCGGTCGCGATCGTGCCTACTAACGAACTTGGCGGACGATGGCCATTCGTGTCCGTCAGATTCGATGCGTTTGCCCTCCCACCGTCTGCCTAGACAAACGGGCACGTTCGATTCGGGACGCTACCCGCGGGAAATCGCGCACAGATGCAAATAACAATTATTGCCACCTCGGAGGGTACAGACACTGCGGTGCCGTACAAAGGGGGGAAAAGATGGACAAGACATGCATAATTCCAATCCCGAACATCTTCACCACGGACGGGACGGGCACGGGAGGTGCAAAACAAGTGCTCAGGGCCAGCGACCCGGCGCGCCTATCGTTCAATTTAAGGGCCGGCTAGACGAGACCGATTGGCGCGATGCACGCAACCGTCAACTACTGGTCCCTACCCGTCCCCCGTCTTATCACTCACCTGCGCCATCTCACCCGCAATTGTTGCGGTGGCTTTCGTCTAGCTGTCATCCTTTTCCGGATGACAGGCGCGTCGTTGACGCTTATTCGCCTTGTCTTTGGACTCGGCTGCTCCGTTTCCGTTTGGCGTAAAATATAAGGAGCGTGGCGTCGTGGAGTGTGTCCGCCGCGGGTGGACATAGGTCTTGCACAATGCAACGGTACAATTACGTAGCGTTACGTTTGGCAGGCTGGTCCGTTTTAGAGCCGGGCGTAATAAGTGACGGACGCACTATTGGGTCAGGTTCTATTTTGGAATGATAAATGTTGGACTATTTATATTTTACGATTAACGAATCTATTGTGTCAATTTTTTTTGTCAAATGAATTAAACAAATAGCATTGAAATCTTCCCATTCTCTATTCTTAAGACGTCTTATCTGTTCTACAGACGATCGAAGCTCTCTGTTGGTAAGCAGAAGTATGTTAGTCCGCAAATGTTGTTGTTTCAGCTTACTTTACTGGTAAATAAGGAGAACGAAACTTCAACACAATATACACTGTTATACCTCATTTGCTGCTGCTACTACAGTGTTCAGTAAAGAAGACATAGGCCCCAGAACAGAGTCATGAATGTAAGACTATGTTGGCCAAGTTGTATAATGTAGGCCATATGGAACACATGAGACAATAAGATGAATGAACAAACCATCTCGTTCTTTATTTGAAGTTCTAATTCTATATCTTGACAATCTGCTTCCCAGAAGTTGGCAACTTGGTTTGACCTGGATTAGAGATTTAGAGCAGAAAAAAACAATGTTACCACATTTTTGCAAGAAAAAATGAGTAAATGCATCTGTAGGAACAAAAAATACTGTTTAATAATTATCTCGATCTAGAAATGATTTAAACTTCATAACTAAAACAAACAAAACATATTTTGGATAACCCTTTTGGAAATACAATAAGACCTGAATATCAGAAGCTTTTATAAGTGAGACGACGTTTAAAAGAGAGGTAGACGAAGCTAAATCAAAAATATCCTTGTTAAAGAGTCATTTAAAGCTTCTAGAGAATTTGAAGACTCATCCAAATGCCAAAGCGAACGAACAGTCCGCGCAAAAGGGAAATGATCCACGTCCGACCTTGTAGAGGTCAGTATGTCTATCTATTAAAGCACCGAGCGTACAATACATACCTCATGTATTAATCCTATATTAAGAAATGCCAGTTTTGTCAATATTCTTCAGTACCTTCAAAGTTCCACTGACTTTGTATTTAAACCCTTGAGTTCATTGGTCTAAATTACGTCAATTGAGTAGTCTTCTTGAATTCTTCTCTCAGCCATCCTACTCAGATTGTTATCCAAGCAGTTAACCACCGTAAAGAAAACCTCATCAAAACGTGCTCTATGATTGATATCATTTATTATATTTAACACCACCCATCCACGCACCCATCCTCGCCCCACACTCCTCACTGAACGCTTTGTTTTTCGCCAACAATTAGCTTAGGGTGGCTTTGGGTGGCGCAAAATTTGACGACACGAATGGTCGGATATCAGATCCAAAGCTATCCCCCTCGCGCAAACCGTCGCCGTCAGTGGGCAGTGGGTTTTTTTCATTCGTTTTGCTTTCCGCTGGTGCGCAATTGGTGCACGAGGTATTTCCCGCCAGCGTGGTGGCCACCTGGGCCAGCTAAACCAAGAAGAGTGCGCACGGTAGGGTCACCCCGTTCATAACGGTAATCAATTAGGTGACCGACCGGAGGCGTTTGCGTTTGTGTGTATGTGTTTCGTGCCAAAGCAAGACAGAAGAGAGCTTGGCCCCTCTACCTTCGACCGACACACACCTGGGCCGCACGAAATCATGATGCCGCCCGTGGAGTCAGTTGCATTTATGGTGAAACCGGACCCCGAACCGGCAGACCCGTTTAAACCACCAACACCACCACCACCACCTTTGGACACTTGACAGGCGTACCACTAGGCGCTGTGGGGATGGCGAAATAAGGGAGCCCAGCCGATAATGAAAGGTGTTCAATCAAAATGGCGCTAGGTAACAGTAGCGAAACGGGGGGCATGGTTCGGCTCCCCCAGGCGAGAGATCTCAGAGCCGTGCTCGAAAACTGGTGTACTAACCAGCCTCACCAGGGCTTCTCCGCTCCCGTGGCATAGGATCATAGCTCGTGACGACCGGGCACCCGGGACCATTTATTCGCCTGTTTACGGCGAACTGTGCGCACATGCTTTCTGCTGTGCGATGAATTGCACCGGACTTCTGCAGGAGGAGGCGGTAGAGTGCGTCCCCAGCACCAGTAGTCACAATGTTGTTCGGCTAGTCGCGGAGACCTTCCCAGCCCGCATGATGATTGAAGGTATTGTGAAGGAGAGGCCCCGAAGGCAATCTTTTCACTTTAGTCGGCAGTAGTCGTCGGCAGTGGGATCATCCAAATGAGGGTGCCTTAGGGGCAATGCAATTACCACGCGATGCTCTACACTACAGACTCTCCCCGTAAACAGGTGTAAAATGGGCATCCGGGGATAGCTCACCGTGTGTGTCTCGGTGGAGTACACTTCACGGTTGTCCAATAAAGATAACCCCCGTGCCTAAATTACTAAAGACCGCCTGGACCGAACCAACCAGTGAGGTAGTGCGGAAAGGGCGAGCTCTCTTTAACGATCATATTCAAGGTTATTGGTAGAGGAAAATGTGAGTCACATCGCTCTAACCACACTATGGGAAACAGTTTGATTAATACACACATGCTAGGCCGCTATAGAAAAGCCCATATACAGACAATGAAATACCCTTTGATGATATCGATCAATAGCGTTGTACATGGCCGTCGCCGATGTAATCTGTTTCGATTCATACATTCCATAGGCCACCACCGTGTAGAGTGAAAAATCTGTTCAACTCTACTAATTCCATCGCCATTAGTAGGCGTTAAACCTGACATATATACATACACAGACACAAAACTACACGAGCTAACATCCGCTTGAAGTATAGAAGCGCGCAAATGATGACGTAAAGTAGTGCGCACTCGAGGCGCCTCTAACTTAACCGCACATTACAGCTCCATCGGACTACGATCGTGTGCGCACATTGTAGATCCTGTTCGATCCATTTTTCCTCCTCGAGTGATCAGCAATGCGGGAAAAACAAATGATCCGATTGAGGTGAGGCAATGTGAGGTTAAAATTACTAAGAATTAGCCCGTTTGCACAGCTGGAATATCGAACAAGATATGCGCCATCGAATTGAATCTTCCCATATTTTCGCTGCCTCATATTTAAACAGTCGCACTGTGTTGGTCAAATGGGGGGGGGAGCCCAAGAAGTATCACGAGAGCTTTTTGTTACTGTTTTTTTACCCATTCACCTGTGCAAATCGGAACGTGTGGGTGGCGTTTTTCCGAAAATTTAGCTCACCCTGCTCCCTTGCGATCAGCGTATACAACAGTGATACGCATTTTGTGGCAAATGATAATTGTAACTGCATTGAGGACGGTTCCGAGAACGCACGCTATGGGTACGAGGGTCAAGCTGAATCAATAAGGTGGTTCATTGGACCTGTGCAAGGCGCGTAGTGTTTTAATTCCGCAGAAAAAGTATGTTACTGTTTCTGGGGATGGTTTTAATGCTTGTTGCTTTAGGAAGGCACTAATAGCAGCACTTCATACTACATGGAGCCTAAAAATGTTCATGTTTATAGAAAATTTAATTTTACATTAAAATTGTTATATTTTATTTAAGAATAGCCAAACAAGAGTGCAAGATATGCGTACAATGGAATGCTAAAAACTTCCAAGACAATAATGAGTAAGACCGGAATTTTGGAAATATGCATTTAAAAACTTACTCTGTGTTATTTAAAACAATAATTTGGTTAAAATATGCTTTTGGCTAATACAGCACTTTCGCCGCTTATATAATTATAATTCCGGCTGTATATAATTAGGGACTTCAATATGACGCAGAAGGTTGTCCTCCTAAACATCTTTCTCCTACTAAAGCTGTGGTTCGTTGCGTCTATCTGTGGCGCTCGATCATTGGAGCTACAATCTCCACTAGCATACAATAATTCATATGGGGTGGTTCCGGAGGATTTAGTGTCTCTCTCCAGCGGTTAGATCTCTCCGAAAGTCGAAGGGGATTAATCCTACACATCCCTAACATCACTACCATTGCACAGCTGGTTAATCAATATGTCAATATGTGCCGAAGACAATACTGTGATTGATGTAGAAGTCCTTAAATGTTCGTCGTAAATCCTGTACGTCGCATCCCTTTATGCATCCCTTACAGTGATTTTTATCTAGCGTTTAAGATGTTTTTGATACACATGATGTCCCTTCTTTAGCACAGTAAGGCCAATTTTGCAATATAGTCCGTATCTCAAAATACGATAATGGAACATCAAAACCAAGGGATAGTACTTCTTTCCGTCTAAAACCACAGAATGAAATGTTTATCAAAAGTCTTCTGAATTTATATATCACTAATAATGTGGGAAGTACAATTTGAGAACTGATTTGAGATTGGACTAACTATTCACCAAGATGTTATTGAGATCTTTATTCAAAGAGCAGAAGTTCGGAAATAATAATGAATATGATGATGATATGATCTCATGATCTCAAGATCAGATTAAACATCACATTTGATAACTTCATGCCTTGAACAGATGGTTATGTTCATGTAAATGCACATTCTGTTAAAGTGTTTTTAATAATCAGATGCCTTATACTACATGACTTTATACTACACTTGTAGTACATCATTAATGTAGAACAATATAGCACATAATTTGAAATTTCAGAATCACCTTCTTCTCCTTGGCACTTCTTCCTGCACCACAGATATCATGGTAGAAGTAAATTCTCCAATCAAAGTGTGCCGCTCAACCATTTAATATCCTTCTCGTACGGCACATCATCACGGGCGTATCATTAGTATCGGGCGCATTGCGTGTATAATTAAAAGTGATTAATTTTTACCAATCCTCCAAACGGTACCCCGACCGGCTGGCCGAGCCCCATTTACCCCTAGACCGAAATCAACATCAATCTGACCACCATCAACCGGCACCGCCAAAAGCTGGAGGCCCAAAGCTGAGGCCGTGTATAAATCAAAACCACCGGGACTAGGTGTAGAGCTACCCCGCAGAACCGCAAAAGGATCGTGAACGTGTGAAAAACAACCCCCGAGAACACCGGGTACAATAATGTTTCAAAACCCGCAGCACACTGTAAAACCGCTCATTTTCTGGTCCATTTCGAAGCGCGCGCGGTATCAATCAAATATGGCGACGGTGGAATGTACCAGCGCCAGCAGACTGAAGTAGACACGGGTAAAGGTTTTGAGAGCCGCGCGCACGCAGGGTGGTTGGCGCGCTGGAGGCAAATAAATACTTAAATAAACGAAAGCTCAAAGTTGGCTAAGCGAGAGGACTAAACACGAAGAGGGGAATGGAGAGCAGTTGACGAAAATAAATAAATAAAGCAAGCGAGCGAGCGGCCGCGGAATGTGAAGTTCTTGGTGCGCGGACATACCACACAAGCCACCACGGGAAAGAGCCACTGCCTTCGTTTGCTTTCATGAGGTTGGGATTCGTTCGCAGGAGTTGATTTTGGACGCAGGAGTTGAACAGAACGACCAATCTAGGGGGGAAGCATACGAAGAAAGGGTAGCGAAAGGGGGAGATGAAAGAATGCGCAATGGGCTCCCAAGGTTTAAACGAAACAACCCACAAAGAGTTTGCGGATCCCAAACGCTAAGCCGTCCGATCATCCTTTCGGCGGGCCGTTACACATCGTTCCTCATCCAATTCCGTCGCA
This sequence comes from Anopheles coluzzii, assembly GCF_943734685.1. Lineage (NCBI taxonomy): Eukaryota > Metazoa > Arthropoda > Insecta > Diptera > Culicidae > Anopheles > Anopheles coluzzii. Next base: position 67,569,626 of record NC_064671.1, on the reverse strand, counting down.
TCTTCGCGGGGCACAGGACGAAACAAGAAGAAACGGCATGACAACAACGGCACAAGAAATCATGCTTGTTGGAGGTGGAGAAGGTTTGAGGCGCACGGTCAGGACAGCACAAAGAGAGCTACACACGCCCGAAAGTCATCCGAAAACGAGATGAAATGCCACGCAAAAGGAAGAAAGGCAGTACAGCAGAGGTAGAAAAAAGGGAGTCTCGCGCAAAGAAATAGCGCTCCCAAAAATTGGCCTCTAGTTAAGGGCTGCTTCGTGCTTTTGTTTTGTTTTGCCTTTCTTGGGTGATCGTCTTTTACAAAAAAAAACGGACCAGGATTTTGTAGTACTTTCGTTTTGGGTGCTTGCTGAGGAGTTGGAGGATTTCGAAAGTTGCTCAGAATTCGTTTTTTAGGGTTAGGCACTTAGATATATTCCAGAAGAACTTTTCAATAAAACCACTATCTTCAATAGAACCAGATAATGTAAGAACATCATTTTCTGAAATGAAGATCAATTTCACTTTATTGGAGGAACCTACTCCAGGAAATAACAAAAAATCTTAATTCTGATTTGATGATGTGTAAATTGCACATTGAATATTTTCAAAAAAGACCAACCCCTTGCAAATCCCACTAATGCCTCAGGATTTTCAACTTAACAGCAAAACCTTCCCAATCTTCAAAGCATCCTCCAAAGACGAACAAAAATGAAACCTCAGCGACTTGTTCGTGCCAACTGACAAACTCCACATCCAGCAGCATCCAACAAACTCGCTCAACGGCTCACCATGCCGCTAACCATCGTTCGCTCCCTTTTTTTGCTCTTGGTTCCATGAATCGTCCTCTACCACCGATTCGCCCCGCTATTAACGAAACGAGTGGCACGAAGCGCCCGGAGCCCACATTGCGCACATGCAGTTCGCGATTGTGTGTTGACTGACATCATATTTTTATGGAGGTTAAGTCAAACAAACCGGTTGTGTTGCCGGGGCGCTCGGGTTTTTGCTTCAGCGCGGTCTTTCGCCGCTTGGTTGGTGTGCGCTTGGCGCTACACGACGTTCCATGCTATGCGCGCGCGAAAACCCTTCATCCCAACCACTTGCCGGCACTTGGCCGATGGCGTGGCGTGTTTATTTTTCGTTATATTATTAAACTGATTGCTGGGCCTGCGCCGAACCAGAACTGGCTTCAAAAAGACTAGCTTTACGATAGCTTTTGTTTCGAAAAACAGCTTTGAAGTTTCGCGTCCCGATTATTAACCGCTGCAACGCGTGGTGACATTGCGTGAGAAAATCAATTTCAGTAGGCCAATCGGAATGTGGGACTGAATCGTAGCCTTGTCGACGCCATCGTTCCTCTATACGCACCGTATCATCTACTAGTTAAGGGTACAGCTTCCCGCAAAGCCGTCCTATGCTATTAAACCTCGCCGATGTCCAAAGGGGGAGAGTGTTTTCAAGTGTCGAACCACCTCCCGCGGATCCATCCGCGTATAGTGTGGATGGCGCTATAAAAAGATCAATGTACACATCCTGTCTACGAAAGCCGCTCGTCCGATTGCCGTTTGACCAAGTGGAGCCACACACACACACACACACACTAGACGGTGGCAAAATCCCTCATTACCGGATGCGGCAAAGACAGGTGGAATTTGCGTGTGCTTGTCTGTGTGTGCGCCCTGGCGGTAAGATTACACAACAAGTGGCTACTCGACATAGCTGACATTCTGGGTGCACGGTCAGGACGGGTTGAAGGTGGCGCGATCGGACGCCTTAATGCTAAATTTGTGTTCACTTTTAAGAAGACACCGTGTTCACACGAAACACAGAGGGGTTCGGCATCGATTTCCGTTACTATCTTGCAGCGAGCCACTTGTGCACAACACACAAGGAAAGATAAGTGGCAACGAGGGGACGTGTCTCATTGGGGTTTGATAAGGATGGTTGTTTCCTTTTGAAGTGGACAATCATCGGGGCGGTATCGAGGTAGCAGTTAGTCCTATTTATAGTCCCTAAGTGCTGGCGGTGGAGTAGATTATCCGGGCATTAAGGAAATCGCCTCTTTTACACTGCCCAGCAGTGCCCAGCAGAAGGTGCGAATGCATCGGTAAACATTGGCAATGGGAGCTAAGCGTGATGCGCTAACCATCAGCTATATTGGAGCTTAAGCGAATCTCACACTTCCTCTTTTGGGGCTGCTTGGCTGATAAGCTAATCGCCGTTTCATGTCTCAAGATGCCCGCCACAGTAGGGGAATTTTTACATTAGACTTTGGAGGTTTTGTAATCAGAACTATCAAAGTCGTACCGATTGACTTGAGTTAAAGTAGATATTCTTACATCTGCAAGGTAGCAATTCTAAAGCCTACGAAAGTCTTTCCATGATACTTGATGAATTAAAATTATCAAAATATAAATATAGATCATAGGATCATACCGTATAAGCAAACGATCAATACCAGACATTCATTGACATTAAAAGGAACAAGCTGCAAGTTGCACTCCATGGTGAATAATGTAATCTGCCATGAAGTCTACCATAATAGCTATAGTCTATCATACTTCATGGTCTATCATGTACATGGTCAACGAGTGATGTCTATTTGACGGATTTTGAATGATTTCGAAAGAAAAGTTGTCTGATCGTACACCACCAGAGTTTTGTATGAACATTATGGGCCTGTTCTGAAATGATGACCAGATGATGATTATCACTTAAAGGTATTATAAACTAAAAGAGCAATTAACATCACGAAACACCAATTCTAAGATCTAAAGAGTTCTACGTGTTACGCATGCCTAACAAAAATCATGAACAAGATTTTAGTGACACGAATCTTTAGTTTAATATCTATTCTTCATTCTAGATTTTATACTGACAGATGAAGAGTACTGAGAAAAATTCTGAACAACCAAACCCGCTTTTGGTATTTAGTAGCTAGTTCCACCTCAACTACCTGTACCTCAACATCTACCTCAATTATCAGTCATCAAGATCTCTAGTGATAGAGTTCTTTATAACACTACTAATTATAAATACAAAACATACAAAGTTAATACACATTAATAAAACGATTCTACACGAGCATCTCGAACATTTAACACGAAATCGTGGCCACAAGGAAACAAGCCACAACTATTAAATGTAGTGCCATTGGTTATGGTACCACTCAACCACAGTTGCCACACATCGACCGATCATCGATGAGCTGACGAGTGGCTGATAACGTGACAGCGAGCTGGTGGCGGAGGGCGCGGGTGTGAGTGTCCCCGCGGATGGTGAAAGTGTCGGAACAACAGCGGAACATCTTACGAAAGCGCCAACCGCCCGTTTGGCAGCACACGTGGAAAGGCTGGAGTAGAACGGAGCGAACAAACAAAAAACTGAGAACCAGGACCAACGAACATCAAGCACCAACCAACGGGAGGCGGTAGAATATGGCACCGGCCGGCGGGTAATCATAATCAAATCAAGTGCTCAACGCGTAGCTCTCCGCCGTGTTCGGCACCAGATCAAAGCGCGGAGGAGGTCGCTGGGCGGCACACTTCAAAGCGTGCGCCCTCGGCAAGACCTTTCCGGGCACGGTTCGTTAATTATCGGCCCATTTCAAACGATGCGCGGTCCCATCGCTTCTGGAGGCCCAATTTTTTGCCCCGATTTGCCCGGGATCTTCTTCCGATCGCGAGCCACAGCCAAATTGTTGTGCAGTGCACCACACGACATCAAAGATGCGCGCAAAAGACATAAATAATTGCCATTAAATCGGTTTCAGCGCTACCCAGAAGCTAAGCCAAGGTCCAGGAAGGCATCGAACGACAGCATTTGACAGCGTGTAGCACAACAAATCTAAGATTAAGTTCTTGCGCATGAGAACTGTGTGCGCAGCGAAGAAAGCACCACTCATGTCCTGCTAATGAGCAATCCAAACTTGACGATTTTCAAGCCCAACACCGCGTCCCGGTCTAACGAGGATCATACAGCCTAATCGGTGCCTGTACGGCTCTCATCCAACATGTACAGCGAAATCAAAATAGAAAAAAGAGCCTCACATGTGTAAGACGACTTCCGGCAGTGGTTGCACTCGAGAAAGCCACTTTTGAGCCCCCTTGCACGAATGGTTTTGGGCGGTCCGATAATGAGTTATGGATGGCCTACTGGAGCTACTGGTATTGCTACCGGAGCAACAGCCCATCTGCAGCCAAACTGTGCCCATTGGCAACGGCAGCAGCCTTGAACACGAACAGAAGTACAAGCTCGGAGAAGTAGCTCTGCTCCCTATTCCGGCAGGCTCCTCGAACCGAAGCGTTCAAGATCTTGGAGAGGCCTCTCCGTACCGTAGGTACCGATCGTACCGAAAAAAGGCACATTTACATAACAGAAAAATTCAAGTGATATGTAAACCACTCCACTCCGAACAGCCCTCCGTTGAAGCTGGCCACCACGTAAACTCCTTTCCGTGGACCAACCATTTCCGAACACAGTTTTCTTGCTCACAGATCGAAAGCGAAGGCAAAAATCGAAACACAAAAGCACCGAGAGCTCGTAAAAACCCTTCCCCATAGACGATGAATCACACATACACACATGAACACACACACACACACTTTCTGGTGACTTCTTATACTATCAAAGTCAGAATCTTGGTAGAAGCGACCAAGCAATGCATGCTACCAAAGGTAAGTGGAAACCAAACAGGAAAAGAAGGAGAGAGAACGCCGGGCTTGACCGGGAAGGTAAAACCGGTAGCCGAAGTTTTCGGGGCTGAAGCAGTTTCCCAGTGGCTATTATAATCTTCATCATCATAACGAGCATCTAATGGGAGGACTTCGAAAGGAGCAACATCCGGTGCTCGATAGCCATCGACTGCCGTACGCACAGCCGGGCACCGTGTGGTACGGTGGTGATCAACGCCGATGAACGATCGTGTGTGCGCGTTGCATGATGGTTTACGGGGTAGCGTGGATGCATTTAAACGATTGCGTGTTAATTGAAGGAAGTGAGACGGTGCGGTTCGTCCCCGGCAAGATGGTTTTTGAGCTCGTTTTGTACCCCAAAAGCGGCGGATAATGTTCTTGCCATTGCGTCCGTGCGGTTGCGCCGTACAATTGCTTGTCGTAAGTTATTATTAAGCGAGAGCAATTTAATTTCTACGACATTTGTAAACATAGCTAAACAACACTTCAATGCTACCCTAAAAATGGTAAACATTTCATGCTGGTTCAAGGATCTAGATGAGATAAAAGATTGTCCAATAAATCTATTACTCGGGACAAATGTATATTTAATAAATATTTATTCTACGTATGATAAACTCAGCAGTATCCTTAAGCATTATGGTATTATTATTTCAGCAAAGACGTTATTTTTGGTATTTAAGTCACATATGTATTAGACAGCAGTAAACACGCCGACAGAGCATGGACTTTAATGGCTATTAGCATACAGCATTACTCGTGGACGTTTAGTACAATTTCATGCACGATATCACACGTTCCGAGGTAGTGAGATCGAATCCAAACTGTAGACCTATCTAATGTCTCAATATTTCGACATTACTTTTCTAGGTTTTATGAAATACATCCGAAATCCTGAATTCATTGCAGTTGAATAGATGCACAACAAAAGAAGGCATACATGGATTAGTACCGATGAAATCATTTCATTCCAAATAATAATAATCTTATTGTAAAATATTTTTTTACTACTACTTTCCTACTTTATTACTTAAGGAACAAACCTACAGAAATTTCCCTATCGTTATTGAAACTTTATCCATAACCAATTTCCAACCACTTTCTGTCATTTAAAGCACTTGTGCAACAGCTTACGATGGGTCACCAGAGATAAAACTTTTACACATAAAAACGTTACACGCAAATTACCTGCGCACTAAAAAAGTGTTATAAATTGAAACTACACACACTCATTGACCTACCCTTCCGGCAGCTACTGCGAGATAAAATCTTCCCAACGATCATGCACCGCTCTGTAAAAGGATTTTGCTAACTAATGAACAATTTTGTGCAAGTTTTACCACGTCAAACATCAATCACCTGCGCGACACTTGACACTCCTTTGGTCAGATAAAACCCCCTTCATGTGGTCAGCTTCTGGAAAAGGCCTTCTGGTATTTTATTTTTTCGTTATGAAAATTAAGTAAAACTTTCAACTAAAAAGCCAATAAATTAACTATTCCCACAGTTCATTCATGTCGGGAACGGTTCCCCCGTTTTGTGCTACACAAGCCGTAAGGGAAAGGTCAACTTCATTTTCACGTTTCAAGTAATAAAAAAAAACAGCAGACCCTTCCGAGGTGCTACACTTCGGGTTGCATATACGCGTCCACTTGCTGCCGGAAAGATGCTGCTTTCACACTTTTTGCACCACCGCCCTTTTTCACGAAACGGGACGGTGCACGTCCCGAAAAGTGAAGCACAAAATAAGATAAAAGACGCTAGCCAAACACTGGCACCGAAATGAAGAAGACAACAAAAACTGGCGAACAAACGAGAGTCAAAAAGCGCCAACCGACCCAAAAAAAGAAGCCACCGGAGGCTGCATCTTTGTGCACAGTGCACATGGCAAGGTATTTAAACGAAGTACCCCGGTAAGTGCAACCCTCCGTCGTACAACGGACAAGGAGTGAGGAAAGAAGGTGTGTACCATCGTCATCATCATCATCTTGCTTTCTTCCAAAACCAACCTACACAAACTGCTTTCGGATGCTTCAGCATCAAAAGCCGGCAGCCAAAAAAGCCCTTCACACAGTTCTAACCCCTCGGGCGACCAAGACTCGCTTCGCTTCTGTTCAACTCGCCCGCAGGAGTCCGCTTGCCTTTGTGCGTTTCGATCACACTCTGCGTTCACTCGGTGCACCACAAAACACACGGGTGCGAGATGCTGCCTACGGACACTGTTTAAAAATACTCATATCTTATTTGTTGTTTACTTTACACCGTTTAACCTTTCCCCAACAGCCAACAGAAAAACGCCCGGCTGCAAGAAATAATAGAAATAACTCCCGATGTGCTCGCCTCTCCGTGCTTCCCGGAAGATCACCGGGGCCCGGCGTTATGCTACTCATTTATGCTACACCACACCGGGCCAGCTTTGAGGCCGCTTCTCCAACCTCTTCCAGAAGCACCGGGCCAACCAGAGATTCTGGCCGAACAAATCCAATCTTCTATTTACCATTCGCAAACTCGGTGTTCGGCTTCGTTTGCTCTAGCAGTTAAAGCAGCGTTTCGGAAAACAAACCCCGTACGTACGCTGGAGTCCGTACACCGTACCGCACCTCACAAAAGCCTCGGTGTGGCGGTGTTTGACACTTCCCAGAAATCGAAACCCTGGGCGCACCGGTTCGAATTGTTCTACTCATTTGTTTCAGTCTCCCCGCTTACCCGGAGCTTTCCCAGGAATTCCAACCAAATACCATTGAATTGATTCAAGGAAACCAATCTCCATTGCAAACAGAAACAACCAACCGACTCGGAAGGAAAAGCAACCCCTGTATAACCGCTAGGGGGATCGGCACCAAATCTGGTGCTTCACACAGGCGCAGCATAAACGCGCTCGCCTGCCGGCCCGTGGTCAGACAGTGCGGAGCCAACATGGCGCCCTGCGATCGTCCAAACGAAATGGCCGACTTGACCGTTTGTGTGTGTTTTTTTCTTCCTCCCTCCTCCCTCCTTCTCTCTCTCTCTCTCTCTCCCACTTCGGATTTTTTGTTCAACGTTGGAATGTTTCGATTCCTTTTTGGTCATCGCCGTCGTCATCGTCAACGCACCTTCTGGTCGTAAGATCACGTTCAAGATCTCGTTTTTTTCCTCTCCTTTAACGCACGTCTCTGAGTTTTTTATTCCACGAAGCCCAGTTGGAAGATATCATTTGGGGTGTACCAAGAAAAGAAGATTTTTATTTTCGTGTTAAAAAATTAGCAAAAAGGGAATTTAGCAGATTTACACTTAAGTAACCTAGACGTCGGCCTGACCTACATGTCTCCAGAATCATGTTTTAAACATCTATGTTTAATCTCGATTCGTTATTTGCAATAAAAAAGACAGACAGCTAGGCAGTTCCTCCAAAATAATTACTTCTTAGGCTTACTTTGGTTTGTCAATAACACATGTAATATAATGTATGTAATCTTACGTTTATTTAACATTTATCTCAAGTGCAAGATCTTGAAAATAGACTTTTCAGCTTCTACAATCAATTAAATCTCTTGCTATGTTTCAGATATGTTTGCTCATAACGTTTGATCAATGATCTTGTATAAGGATGCTCCGAATATTATACACCAAACATCACTTTTATATCACCACATCTATACATTTCCACTACCGAGATATGCCAAGTGTACATTCAAGCATATTAAGAAGACCGTGAAGTGTACATTCAAACATGTTTGTACGTTTGGATAGGCTTTTGAGAATCTAGAATCAAATAACCGTTCAATCAATATACCGAAATAATGTGTCATGTTGGATAGACTACGATTTCAGATACATTTGATCGATGATCGCGTATAAAGATCATCAAAGAATCCTAGAATAATCATAACCTTCATATCACCGAATCTAGACACCCCAGCGATGTGTCATGTGTACATCCAAGCATGTTACGAGGTCTAATCTAGTCCAAATGACCCAAAACCTGAATTCGTCTATAGATCACGTTACCTCTTAATTCCAAAGATTTCGAGCATAGCGGATGCAATGGAGAACTTCAACTTGATAAAGATTCCTGGAATAACTTGTGTGGCATGAAAGCTTCCGAATCAGTAAATAGAACGCCCCTAAAAGTACTCATGATTTAGTCCCAATTCTCAACCCCCACGCTAATAACTGCCACACCCTGCGATGTCACTGCCAGTTTGCGTAGAGAGTTATTAACCCCTTATACACAACTTCTTCAAAAATAGATAAATGTCCCCTTGGATCATACATTATTCCACTTCCACATACAGAAAAATAAGAAAACAAACAAACAAACAATTGTCATCGTTCGATAAATCAAGTCCTCCCTCTCTCTCTCTCTCGCAAGCTCCTCCAAGTACATTCGGGATTTTACATCTTCGACCCAAAATGTTACTTTTTTCAGGTGGGGGTTAGGAGGCTGGGGCGCTGGGCGAGAAACACAAAACAATCAGGTTTTTCTTCCCATTACTGCATCCGCCGACTCCACACACATCACAGAAAAGAACGCACAGTAAATGTTTGCTGTGAATACCGGGGGTTTTAAAAACAAAATTCGAATCCACTCCACACTAGACCTCTAGGTCTGTATGTGTGTGTTTATGAGCGTGTGTTTGTGTGTGTATGTAAGCACAGCATCCGACCCCGCACGGTTTTATCGCTGGTGGCGCCTAGCTTGCCCTCGCACACGAGACTGATCGGCGACGTGTCGTGGTTGGAAAGAGATCGCAAACCAAGAGCGACCTCCGCGCTAGCCAGAGCGGAACCGAGACGATGAAGCATACGAGCCAAAGAGAGGCAAGCGAGAATGCGCGAGAGAGATAGAAAGAGAAAATGAAAGGATGAAAGAGACACAGAAAAGTGTAAGCGGGGCATTAATTAACCCTCTTGGCGCAGTGGTGAAGCAGCGCAAGGAGAAACAAAACCAAAAACCCACAAGAGACAGGATGGAGACGCTCAAGAAGGGAAGACCAGCCAGGCAATGTTGGGGTGCAGATTAACGCGAAGGAGATCATCCGCCAGCAAATAACAAGTACAACAGCAACAACAGCAAACACGATATAAAATAAAAATAAAAAATCACCCACCTCGTACACCATCATCCACCATCCTCTAGGCGCCGCCGGACGTTAGTGCACACCACACACTCACGACGGGCTCATAATTCATGAAATGAAAACTTCCTGTCACACACCTCTCTCGCACACCACAGAGCTCACGCACACATTCCGCGGTACCACGGTCTCACCCGTTGCGGCGTCGGCGCTTCGATCTCGGTCGATCATGTACTCCTCCATCAGTCGCTGTACGAATGTGTGTGTGTGTGTTTGCGTTGATCGAAGCTGGTTTGGCGCCGCCTAATGCCATCCCACTTTAGCGCACGGTGACGCTCGAAGCGCTACCTCGCTTCTAACCTCCATTCACCATCTCTGCCTGGCGTCTCTCATCCTGGTCACGGCACCATCACGCGCGTCGATCGATTCGGTTCATCCGGTTACTGCGTTTCAAAGCAGCAGCAGCAGCAGCAGACAGCGAAAGAGAGAGGGAGGAGAGTTATAAAAAGAAGAAAAAAATAACCAGTAAACGATCTCTTTGCCAAGGTGCCTATTGCGCCAGTGTTGCCACGTCCCGGCCTTATTGTTGCTGTTGATCTTCGCCTGCTAACGAAGGAGCCGGGAGAAGATAAAAATTGAAAATTTATAAAACCCATTATTCTTTTCTGTGTTTCGTGCTTTCCTCCCACCGGGACCTTTTCTCCCTTCCATGTATCGTTTTTCGCTCTTTACTTGCTCTAATAAGCCTCCTTTTGCATCCCGCTGCACCATTTTCACCTTCCTTACCCACGCCGCCGGTCATGGATTTAAGGTTGGAATTGTCGGTGCTGCATCCTGAACGATCCTGAGTCCAAGCGATTGCAACCTTCCTGGCAGGTTTCGCATTTGCACCAGGATCGTTTTCGCTCGAAATCGAACCAGAACGGAACCTGCATTTCTGTTCTGCCCAAAAACCGTTGAGAGTGCAAGCAGCAACAAAAAATCAGTTCGATGCTTTGGGAGCATTTTACCGGGAAAAACACGGAGCGATAGTTAAAAGGGAAGCCAAAGCTTAAAGGCAACAACGAAACACCAACAAGCGCAAACTTTGAACACAAAAAGGTGCCCGAGAATAGAAAAGAAACTTAGAAAATATCCCGCTCGGCTCGAAAGAAAGGAAGAAGTTTGAAAAGTAGAATTCCAACCCGTAGAGAATATAAGCGACTGCGTCCGAGAGAAGATAACAAAAGCAGTTCAACCCCAGAAAGGTAACCGAAAAAATAAGAGAAACGAGAAAGGAAAAAAACAGATAACTGAACAATCGAAGGAATAGAGGGAAAAAGTGGAATAATAAGAGTAGCACTAACAAGCCACGAGGAAGAGGACGCAACCGAAAAGGAAATCGAGCAAAACGGGACTGCGAAAGAGAGACAATCAGACGAGAGGCACGAAGAAGCAGGGAAGCAGGGCGGGAGAGCAGAAGAAACGTACAAGCAAACTTCGATTGGAAAGAGGTGAAACGAGTGAACGAAGGTGTGGCAGGGTTGGAAGGATGCGCCCAAGAGGCAAGAAGCCGCGCCAGTCAATCCACCTCGTGCAGCACAACAACCGGCAAAAAATACCGAAAACCTGTATCGAAAGATGTAAACTATGTTTGGAAAATCATTAATGCGCTGGAAAGTCGTCCCGGACCACATGAGAGTCGTGGCCCCGGATGACGGCGAGACGACCGTCGTGCGATGGCCACGGCAAACGCAAACAAGATTTTCTTCACCTACCTCCGCCCTCTCCTTCAGCTCGCTGCACCTCCTCCTCCTTACCGCACCTGTGCGCTTCGTGTTTCGCTCTTTTTCGAAGACCCATCCTCTGGACGAGATCGCGCCCAGTCATCCTGGCTCCTGCCACCGAGAGCGAGACGAGTAAGAAACGCTAAGGGAAGGGTGAAGAAAGCGTGGAGTCCCCAATGCCTTCACCGCTCGCTCGCGCGCTCTTTCGCGCTCTCTTGACCACAACCATCACCAGGACCAGGAGGTGAAGAAGACGAAGCAAACAAGCACAAAAAACCTTCCAACACGACGCCTTCTTGATCACCATGACCAAATAGAGGAGCGGCCCCTCATTTCCCCGTGGGCGAACGAATGGGCACCATGACGCGGCGGCGACGCAACTCCACGCAGAGGGCCTGGTAAAGATGGCGAGTGGCGCGAACGTGCGCACTCAGGTGAGGTGGTGAGCAGCAGCAGAGGAGGCTGAGTGAGTGTGCGCTCCATGATCTCATCCTGCGTTGCCACCACCTCTTCGCTAACCACGCTCGAGCCGAGAGAACGAGCTCTAAACCGGAGGCGCTACGATCGGCGTCGGCAGCCAGAGCGGCGCATCTGCGATCCAGGGCCAGGCGAACGCACGCGTTGTTACCCCGTCTGTGTGTCTCACACACAGGCGCTCACTGAATGAGTGTGTGTGTGTGCGTAGGAACGCGTGCACCAAACCAACGCACACCCGCAGCCTCCCGTTTCACGTATCGCGCTACGATCCATGATATCTCGAGGCGAGAGTGAGAGCAAGCGAAACAGACAGAGTGCCAAAGCGAGAGGGCGAGTTAAATCAAGCAAGAATCGAGAACGACTCACCATGGCGCCCTGACTCGGTGGAGCTTGCGGTTGGAGGAGGTGAAGGTGAAGGAACGAAGATTAGCGGACAGAATTTTATGCCAACGCACGAACGATGATGATGATGCTTCTCCACTTCACTCTCACCAGCAGGCACCCTCCTGTCGTGTGCATGTAAGGGGGGGCGAAGTGAATGATGGGCCAGATGGGGAGGGTGATTTTTCATTCCGTCTTGCCCGTGCGCCGTGAAACGGGGCCAGGAAGAAAGGTGCGGTGGGTTTGCGTTGAAGAACAGGATTGAAACGCTGAGTAGCGCCACGTAGCCAGCGAGAGATTTAGCGTCAGGCGGGAACAAGTTCTGCCCGTTTAGCGTCGGTTGGTGGTGATTCGGCAAGTTTAGTTGCCCGCCGTCCCCGATATGTTATGTAAAGTGTTTCTAGGCCATACGCAAGCAATCTATCTTTTATGGACTCTATTGAAAATATGTTTACTTAGCAAACAGGTTAGTATTTAAGTCTATTTGGAATGAGACTTCTATAATTAAGAACTTAATGCTTTCAAAGTAAATGTATTCAGTACAAGAGACGTTTATAGAGACTTTTATCGCGACGTCTAAAACATAGCCTATTGCCATGTAGATTTTGTTTAATCATACAATACACATAATCATTCTTTGATAGTAATGACAACTTAAAAAACCATAACATGGTTTTAAATGCAATTAAGCAATTTAAACACGCACAATACTGCTCAGATATTACCGAACCCCGTGTGAAGAGGACCGCATAGCGTAGTGCGAAGAGTTTGGCCCCACGCAAAGCGGGTCGTGTAATCAAGCCCCGATAAGATCGGGCGAAAAAATTGGTGGTGTAATAATATTGGTAAAGGGACTAAATAAACTCCCTTCCAGCTTTACAACAAAGTGTTGTGGGGGTTACAAAAGTTTCTTTTGAAATTGCAACTCTGTTTGAATAAAAAAGAAAGGAACTAGTCTTATTCTCTCCTCACTCACACTGGTTGTATATTAGCGGGTATTCCCATTGTTGTGTATTCCCCATACATTGTGAAAGCAATACCGCTTGCTGCAATTCTTTACAACATTCTCTCCTTTCCAGTCTCTCTCATCCGAGAGAATCAATGATGCAATAAAATCCATTAGTCCCCCAGCAATGTATGCATGGGTAGTGTTGTTACCACCGACCAAAGCATCATCTACACATCATTAGCAGCAACAGTGTGTCACACAGGAAGCTTATAATTAGCCTCTCCTTTCCCGCTCTCCCCACCATCATGCGATCGATCACACAAGGTCAACTGTGCACAAAAGTGTCCCTTTCATTCCTCTCCAGCTGCAACAGTGCAACACAGAACACGTGATATGACGATTGCCCACCTCATCGAAGCAAAATCACCACCACAACACGACGTTACGATCATTATGATGAGTCAACCCTCTCCCCCCTTACTCGCCGCCAGTGCTACAATGCAGCGAACAAGGCGCCAGTGGCAAGAACTTCCCATTTTTGCACTTCAAATGCTTCCCGCGACACGTACCGCCGTGCGCGGAAAGTGAACGTTCGTACACAAGTGCCAGAGTGTTTGCTTATATAATTTGCTTCCTGGGTAAAATCTGCCCCCACCTACCCCTCTGGTGCGAATCACGGGGGGGAATTTTTCATGCTGCACGGTTTATCCCGTACAGATGACGGTACAGTAATTGAAGAATTGTGAATTTTTTTGCTTCTTGGGTATGGTGGCGCACACGTTCTAGCTGTGTCTTTCCCTAATGGAGCTAAAAGACTGAGTCAAGAGATGATTGCCGGAGAACGGTGGATGAATTGTGATAATGAAGCGCATTTAATGGTTCCCTTATAGCAAGATGATGACGATGACAGATCGGGAAAATTTGCTGGAAAACCACTATGATGACATTCGCTTTTAAAATCCCACCTTTGCAACAAGAACATTCGATTTCTACTGCGTACTTGCATCCAGTGTGCAGCGGATCCCGTGCCCTTGCGCTGGACGAATTCCAATCTGTCCCGGAACTCGAAGCAACGGAACTGATTGTAACGAAAGCACCACCTGTTCAAAAGCCTTGCCTCGTTGACGGTAAACCCCGATTAAAGGTACATTTTTTCTAATTAGTGATGCTTTACGGGCGCGCGCGATTGTTTACGCTGTGGAGCTTGTTGCTTGTTCGCTGCGCGTTTGTTTAGACTTTGGTGGTGCGCTTTTGTTTTTCATACCCACAACACACACACATACACACACTCATACCGGACAATGTTTTCAATTGTGTTGGCTGCTTCGTTCTATTGCTTACACACGGCAGCAGGGCGTGCGGAAGAAAAGCAACAAGCGGCAACAAAACGCCGCAAACGGCCGCGCACCGCACATTGCTCCGTTGCGCCTAGGCCTGCGGGCCAGACAAATTGTCGCCACCGGCAGAGCACGCGTCAGACAAAGCGTCGTCGCTCGGACGGCTGGAAACGGTCTGCAGGTTTTTCGGTGGGGTGGGTTTCCATCAAATTTCCTGCTATTTGTTGGTTTTGCGAAGATATTTTTGAACTTTAAGCGGAAGACGTTAAGGACGTCAAATTGGAATGTTTGATTTAAGAAATGGAACTTTTTGGAGTGATTATTAAACAAAATAGAAATAACGTGGCCAACGAAAGAACATATCCAAGAGAATAGCTGATCGAAGAGGATGATCACAACATACATTACATGACATGATTTTCCAAATCAGTTTCGAATGTGCACATCATTATTGACGACCTCAAAGATGTTTTTCATGAAAATGGTATATTTGCATCATAATAAAATTTCAATTCTTACATTCAAACAGAAAGTCAATTAACATAACATTATACACTTATACATTATAAAAGAGAAATTCAAAGACATGATTTTCAACACCTCACAAAGAACTTTCAAACTCAATCCACCTTGAAATATGTTGAAAATCATGTGGAAGAACTGAAAAATTATTGTGATACACATAAATCATTTGACAGCAGTTGGAAAACATCTCGCAATCCATGAAAAATTGTGTTGACAGTAAGAATTGACTCGGAAAACGCTATAAAAAATCACATTGAAAAAAAAAATACTGGTGAAAAATTGTACTGCCACTGTTTGAAGGATTTGTAATGACTGAAATAATTATTTTTTTGGCGATTAATTGTGCCCCAAGTTAAGGTAAAAGCAATATTTTACTTTGCAATTTATTTAAATCGTGTGTAAAATGATGTAATTTTTAATAAATTTATAAATTGCATTATACAATAATGTATTTATATTGCTAATACTAGTCAAACATTATGCATAATTAATTTCACTTATAAGCACATTAAAAATCATCGTAAAACCCAATTCAAACAGTTTTTTTTTTCACAAATAGTTATTATAATTAAACAGCATAGAAATGTAATGCAAGTGTTTTCAGCGGTTCTTACAACTTTCTGAGCGTTTTATGATGTTATAACCCGTCAAATCACGGCATAAGCCAAGATTTAAAAGATCAATTGATCTTGATGCCTTAATCTCAAATAACAAGTCTTAAAACGTGCTTTAAAATACGTTTACAGGTTGATTAAAGCCAGCCATAATTTTCCAATTTTATTTTTAACAGACAGTCTTACAGTGTCTTCTATGCGTTTTAAAGGTTTTGCAACTTTAAAGACTGTTAAGCATCTTCAAAAGACATTTTAAAACGATGTAGCTTAGTACACTCATAATAAAGCTTTCTTTAGACTTTTTTTGTTATTCAGGAGGGACGGCTTTGCCGTATTGCTTAATTATTTAGACTTGTTTAAGAGTAAAAGGCATACGAAATGTTTTTTGGGAAATCGAACGTCCTACGCGGACATGCCCGGCCTATACAGGCTTTCGAGAATTAGTTCATTATCACACAAGCCTGATAGTTATCAGTCCTTGCAACGGGAGGACGATCCATTGTAGGCTTGAACCCATGACGGGTATATTATTGAGTCGTTCGAGTTGACGACTTTACCACGGGACCGCCCCTACATATATCACACATAAATACTATTTCACACCGAGTTCAGTAGGTATCTCAACTACATTAGATCAGTTGCAGAACCCTGCATGTGAGCTCTCAATATCTAAACCCCCTCTTCAGAAGTGGAAAACCTTCATCAAAGCTCCCCCAAAGCTAACAAGACTGCAAAATTTGTTTAAGTTTGTTTGCTCACAACGGACCCTCCTTTTTTGTCAGATTTTCTGTTTTGCCTCTCAGAATTAGGGCTCGGCAGTAAAATTCTAACACAACGATATTAACCAGCAGCAATAACAACAACAACAACAACGCCATCATCGTGATCATCACCGCCAACACGGCCGTCCCGTCACGTTAACGATTTAAAACGCACGTTCACCGGAAATGACTCCCACTCGAACCGACTGGCAACATTATGGCACCCAATCCAACCCACCACAACCACCACCACCACCAGGCTACAGGGTTGTGTGGTGCATTCCGCGCCAAACATTGTGCACGCCGGATCGCGATTATGCATCGTCAGCGCACAGGCACAGACAGCATGGAGCGCGCGTTTGCTTGCGCGTTCTCTCGCGCGTTTTACTGCCCGCCAGCAGCATCGTACGATGCTCTAACGCGACCAGAGTGTATGTTTTTTTTTCTGTTCACCCTTTTCTCTCCCTTCCTCCGCCCACACACACACACACACACACACATACATAAAGAGCTGGTATGGGCGCACCTACACTCCCACAACCCGCGGCGTCGGTGCGCTGAGTCAATGAGGCGCGCACACAAAGTGGCGTGGCAGCCAGGCAGACGCCGCGTTCGCGCCTGGAAGAGAAAATTGTACATCGCGCGGCGCACAAGAACGGCGCACCAAAAAAACCGCCAGAGTGGGAAAGAGCCGTACAGCAAAAAGAGGGAGAGAGAGAGAGACCGCGCAGGAACGACAAAAAAAGACTCATAAAAAAGCAACAAGTAACCCTTTACCGTGGTACATACGTCTCTAACCTCCGCATGCTAGCCTCCTGCGCATCACGCAAACGAGCAGCGGCGCTTGTGGCTGATTCGAACGATTTGGTTTAGGGCGCTGGGGAGTTGTTGCTTCTTGGTCGTTGCTTTTTGTTCCGTTGGTGGCGCGTCTTCTTGCGTATGCTTTCGCGTCCCATCAGAATCACGTTTTCCAATGATCGCGCGCGCGTCGATCCAAGCAGGATGGGATTTTTGTTGTGTATGTGTGTGCTTTGGGTTTTTCTGTTTTTGTTATTTGCCACGATTAGAAGCAAATGATCACCGTTCTTGCCCATTTCTTTGGAGCCAGTAAGAACCTTAACCATTCGTTCGGAATGTTGGAAATAGTTTAATGCGATAATACAATA
The DNA here is from genome assembly GCF_943734685.1 of Anopheles coluzzii. Classification (NCBI taxonomy): domain Eukaryota; kingdom Metazoa; phylum Arthropoda; class Insecta; order Diptera; family Culicidae; genus Anopheles; species Anopheles coluzzii. Next base: position 67,551,913 of record NC_064671.1, on the reverse strand, counting down.
TTTTCAATATACCATTGATACGATATGCGTTAAAAACTAAATTGAAGAAAAAACTCCAAATGTTAAACTATTTAAATCTATGTCTCAGTTTTCCTGATTTTCAGAATTCAGCAAATTTAATTCAAAATTTCACAAATCTCCATTGCAAAAGATCAAGACCAAAAGCCTGCACGCACTGTACCGATCTTCTAAATACAAATCTGCGCGCATCTTTGGTCGCGATTTTGCCGCGTTCTTCCCACTCCGTCTATGCGTATTAGCAAGCCGTACACCAAGAAGAGAAGAAGAAACACACCATGAAGTAAGGCCCCAACGCTAACAGCGATCGGTAGAAAAGAGAGCAAAGCTGTGAACGCACACCGCACCGCGACGACTTTCATGGGACGACCACGTGCGCCCAGGCGTCAGAATCGATTTTAATTTGCACACATCGTTCCGCGACGACTTTTGACTTTCTCGCCCCACCATCATCATCCACAATTCCTTCGCCTTCTGGTGGTATATATTTTCGAGTGGCGGCAATATGTTTTCCAACCATCGTTTCGAGCATTTCGAGAGCGAAACGCAAAATCCCGGAAACGCGTCTTGATTTAGCGCGTTCTAAGTCGCGCATTTCTAAGGCACGCTATAATCCGCCACATTAAAACTTGATTCACATGTTTTGCCCCATGTGCCTTGCTGTTGGCGTTTTTGCGTCGCAATTTAATCGCACTTTAAATGAGCAATATAATCGATACACGCCAATCGTCACACGGGGTGGGAATAATGCGTTTCGGTCCGATTCGATAATGATTACAACGTCCGAACGAATGGACTGGTCCCCCCCACACGCTCTACTCTGGTGGTGGCTGCTTTCTCACGCTCCAGAAATCGCCCTTTTTGCTGTGGGTCAGTGAAAGGAAACGCCAGCAGCGTGCGCACAAGGACATGCGGCAGCTCCGTGCGGTGGTCGCACTGTGGCAGTGGTTTTCTATTTATTTATTTTCTGCAAACAATTCTCCAGCGCGCAAACTCGCTGGTGCGAAAGTCAAGGAAAGATCCTACGGACTCCAAGTCGTAGTAGGCGCCTTTCGCGCACGCCGGGCCGAGGCCACCGGCGGTGAAGGACAAAAGGACAAGAAAAACGCGCGTCCGCGTTAAGGTTCGTGCGCGCTTTCGCTGTTGCGCAATCGAAAGCGGCAATCCAGCCATGGCGTAAGGTGTGTGCGTAAGGCCCCCTGTCGAAGGTGACCGTAACGAGCAGGTTGAATTATGATCTAGATTTTGCGTGAGGATGGCTAGCGGTCGGGGTGTTCTTTTTAGCCTCTCACTCGCGCGCAGTCTATCGCTGCAAGGACCTTTCACCAACTCCTGGGAATGGGAGCTAAGGTTATGCAATCGGGGCGGCCCCATCAATCCGTGATGACCGTGAGTAGGGTAGCGGCAAACAGTAGAATGGCACGTTTCCGTATGATATGCACGTTTAGTCTGTACCGTTGACCTTAGAACCTAAATGTCAATGCATCGCGCGCCATGCGGTCTGCCGTGTTTGCTCATGTTATGTCTCCGTTGTGCGGCTTATGCAATCTGAGCCTGTTGGAGGGTTGTTTTTTTTAATGATCGTAGAACGTTTCCCCGTCCATACTGATGCGGCTACCTAGAATGACCTCGCATGGTGTTCGTAATGATAATGCCTTGGAAGTTATTCATAATAAAACCGATTGATTGGACGTTGAGTATCTTAAGATACTCCGCGATGACTTCCTGAGCTCCAGAGAAATTCCAAACTCTCAAACATAGGTCCTGCTCAAAACTGACTATTTTGGACTCATTTGACATTCTCAGGAACAGATAAAAATAAGTCCCGAGCATCACTGATAGGGTTTTCACATTTGAATGAAGACTATACGTAATATTTTAACACATATAACTAGCCTAGCACTCCTATGAAGGAGCTAAGGAATGTTTTATATTATATTCTAATCTATTATACTCTTTTCTACTGTATGCTACGATGATCTAGTGATCTAGTAGGAAGCACTATAGTCTAATCCAGTGCAATTGGACTGTTTGGAAATTTCAGATCCTGCATATAGACTGGCATGTCCGCGTAGGTTGTCACGCCAAATAGAAGACGAGGATCTAATAAACCATATTATGATCTTGTATAGATCCATTATTCCAGAACATCTCAAGAAGACCTAAGCTGTTAGTTCTGAGTAAACAGATTGAACGTAGTTCAAAGTTAACCTCAAAATCATTAGAGCGAAGTAAGACCTCTATATCTGTATCAATAATCAATGCTTGGAGTGTCGTACTTCTGTAGACATAATTTCCAATCAATTCCCAAAACCCGATTCATTCACAACCCTAGCGCCTAAACAACTTCCTGCCGAAACTTGTTATTTTAGCTTGTTGCAGGTCCTTCCTCCCCTACCCACACATACACCCAAGAGGTTGTTAATGACATTTTGACTGTGGCCACTCGGACAACACATCATGGAGTTGCTGCCGATGATGATGCTGATGATAATAATGATGATGCTCGGGCCCCTCAGCTCCCAGAATCACATACACACAACCACGTTCGAAACCCCAGAGCAGGAAAAAAAGAACACCCCAACATCGAACGATGTGTGTGATGTTGTATACGCCGCGCGGCCTATGCAATGCTTTCCAGCCGCGCGACGCTTTGTCTGGGGTGGTTCGCCCATGGACGGCGAACACTGCCTGCCTGCCTGCCTGCCTGCCTGCCTGTCTGCCTGCCTGTCTGTCCCGACCCGTTCCGCTCCGTCCCGCTTCGCCCCTCCGCCTTTGTCTGTGCGTTCAAGCCCGAGAGAGCGAGCCGCGCCGTGGCGACAATTTGTCTGGTGCGGTCTAGGCAGGCCTGTCCCGTGCACGGCGGCTGCTGCTGCTGCTCGCACACATCGAGAGCTTGCTCGTTTGCCTGTTGCTCTTTCTTCCACCACCTTCACGCTCGTCGCAGAGAGACGTGAGGGTGGGAGAGAAGGGAAGGGCAATAGAACGAGAAGCCGACACAATCGGAGAAGCATAGCAGCAGTGTGGCCAGAAAGAGTGTGCCTGTGTTGGAGAGCTACACTATCGCGGCTGCACAAGTTTGATGCTGCGTTGCCACGTTTGCCGCACCTCTCTCTCTCGCTCTCTCGCTCGCATCAGTCACACAACTCTCACACACACGCGCGTATGTAGCAGAAAAGAACACACACAGTAGCCAGCGGTCGTTGGTCATGCATACGTATGCTTCTTTTTTTGGTATAAATCGAGCGTCATCGACGAGCGAGCGAGAAAGAGATAGAACCTTCCTGATACGGCTCACCGCCGTGTGGGAGAGAAAAGGAAGCAATTTCTGTTTGTTTTTCCCTTTTTTCAAATTGAACTCGCGGTTATTTTAACATTTTTGGCACACCAGTGTAAAAGGGGTTTGGGGGGAGCTGAGAGGTGAAAAGGGGTGGCGATCGCGAAAGGGGAGAGTGGGACAGGGGTATTGGGGGATGCGCAAATGTGTCAAATTGAAATTATTTTTAGGGGCAATTCATTCTTCGCTCTTCAAATGATAAAGAAAAAAACAAAAACCTGTAAAATTGAGTGCGTCGATAAATCATCTTCGATTTGTGTGTGTGTGTGTGTGTTTCGTCCCCTTCCCAACTCCCTCACCCCACCTAACCCACCCTATGGGAGATAGTGGAGCCGGGCGAGATGAGCTGTCACACGCATGCGGAAACGGCCCCGACGGAGCGACCGAGCCGCGGCAGGTTGTGTGTGTGCGCGAGGGTGAAAGGTGAAGGTGGCTTAGCCGTCCCTCCCCCCCTTGCACCCACTTGCAAACGGTCGGAATGGAAGACGGCAGCCTGGATGACGGCAACAGGGCACAACACACACACACAAAGCAGCGCTCGCGCTTGTAGAACGGTTTGAAAGAAGCAGAAAAAACAAGCTAAATGCAGGGCAAACAGGGAAGGGAATGAAAAGGGGGAAGGGACGGGGTGGGAAATGTTTCGATCTCTCGCGCAGTCCGGTCAGACCGAGTGGCATTCTCGACGCACCAGAGATCGCGCCGCACCACTGCAAAGCGTGCGCGAGCGAGAAAGCAATGCGAAAGACTGTGTGTGTGTGAGAGAGAGAGAGAGAGAGAATGGGCTCGGAACGGATGCTCACACTCGCGGCAGACCAGTAGGCGTTTTGTGAATGCGCACTATACTCACACACTGACACACACACACAGGGATGAAATCAGCTCCGCGTTCGCTGACGGCTGACTGTCTCGTTTGGTGCGCCACCCCGCCGCCCACCGCTCTGACCACCTTTCCACACTTGACGCACGTACGAACACCCAAAACCCGCACAACCGAACGAACGACATTCCATCGAACCGCGCGCACTACCCGCACCTGCCCTACAAAAGGGCCACAGACACACACACACACGCACATACGAAAGCGAGAGAATGCGCTTTCCTGCTCTCACAAGCCGCGCTCAAACGCTTTCTGCCACTTGTCTCGCTAGCGGCGAACGAGAACGCCATCACACGCTCTCTCTCACTCATTCACTCTTTCCTTCGCTTCTTTCACACTCATTCAACACTCATTTTCGCGCTCTCTCTCTCACACACACTCTCTTGTACGATCATGTGACGGTGAGTATGAATCAACGCGCACGCACTGCGCCCCTCGTACGTTTGTGTGTGTGGGTGCGCTGGTGAGCGAGAGAGAGAGAGGGGCGTACGATCGACGACAAACCGTGAGCACGGCCGGCCCTGGCACAGTCGGCAAAGCGAGCCGTTTTTTCAATACCTCACAGCAACTGCACCAGAGCGCACGCACGCTCGTCTCCCGCGCGCGAGAGAGACAACAAGAGATAGAGAGAGTGAGAGAGCGAGAAAGACGGAGCCAATAGGACCCCCCTAACAAAATAGGTTTCAGGTGTGTGTTGTGTGTTTCATTTTGAAAACACAGCTCAACGACAGCGGACACACCACAAAGCAACCGGAGTGCAACCCGCGCGCGCGCTCGGTCATCATTCACAGAGAGCCTTTTCTTCTACTCGGGTCGTGTGTGTGTGTTTGTATTTAGTGTGAAATATATTGTAGTGCGTTTTGTTTTTGGCGAGTGTTTCCAGTGTTGTAATTGCAGGGAAGACTCATATTCCCAAAGTGCCTTTTTGACGACTTTTCTCCAACGACAGTAGTGTGTGTGTGTGCGTTTGTCTCCACAACCGCAATAAAAGCAATTGTTATACAAAGAGCAAGTGACGATAGTAAAGTGTGTGTTGTGCGTTTTTGTGAAAATGCAGCAAGCGCATTAGAACGGCAAATATATATATAGAGAGAGAACGTGATAGTGTGTGCGGACGACAACAGTGAAAACGAACTGCACCGGGCGCCTCCACACGCATACAAACACGCAGCGAAAACAGCAAACAGAAAGAGCCGCCGGGCGAATGGAATATTTTGACAGTTCCAAGCTCCAAGCAAGCGTGTAATGTGCCGTAAACGTTCCGTAATGATGCTGTGCCACAAGTGTGCGAACGTGTATCTACGTGCCTTTTAGTGTGTGTGTCTGTAAAATACTACCAATTGTGTGTGTGCCTTTTTTCAGTAGCGAAAAACATATCCGACATATCCACAACAAACACTTTGTGCAAAACTTTCTCGAAAAAAAAAACAGAAACAAAAATGGCCCACGGTTCACTCACTGTTGCCGGCATGATGGTGAAAAGTGAAGCGTCCCCGACCGGCCGGTCACCGTCCGCCGCCGGCACAGCGACCACCACCACCAGCCCCAGCCACAGCAACGCCGCCAAGATGGGGTCGCGGCGCATCTTCACCGCCCAGTTCAAGCTGCAGGTGCTCGACTCGTACCGGAACGATGGGGACTGCAAGGGGAATCAGCGGGCGACCGCCCGCAAGTACGGCATTCACCGGCGGCAAATCCAGAAGTGGCTGCAGGTGGAAAGCAATCTCCGCTCCGTCGTAGCAAACGGTGGCGGAAGTAGCAGCAGCAACAGCAACAGCAGCAGCAGTAGCAACACCGGAATTTCTACCAACGGAGGAGCAGGCAACGCCAACAGGGAGGCGGGGATGAAAATAAATCTTCTAAATCATCACCAGCACCACCACCAGCATCCGCATCTGCCCCACGTGCAGCAGCACCATCCATCGGTGCACCATCCGGCCCATCATCCGCTGCACTATCAGCCGGCGGCAGCGGCGGCCATGCACCATCACCACCATCATCCGCACCATCACCATCCGGGGCTGACCGGGTTGATGCAAGCGCCCTCGGTAGCGGCGGCGGCAGCAGCAGCAGCGGCCGCAGCAGCAGCAGCAGCAGCAGCACACTACCACCACCACCACCAGCAGCAGCAGCAACACCTGCAGCCGGTCCATCCGCTGGCGTTCCATCCGATCGGTGGACCCATCGTGCCCCAGCAGCAGCAGCAGCAGCATCTGATGGACGCGGTCAGACAACGCGCGGTGCGTAATGGTGCAAGTTTGTCACCCGTCCACACCGCCCCGGCCATCCCAGTGTCCTCCTGTTCGCCCCTGTCCACCGCATCATCGGCGTCGTGCTCGTCATCGGCCGCCGGTTCGCTCTGTCCCACGTCGCCGCCAGCGAGCGTATCGAACGGTGAGCAGCCGGCGTCCTCTGGCGGCGATCCGGCGAACCCGCAGCAGCCGTCCGTCATCTTTTCGCCCGTACCGCGGCTGGCTGGTTCGTCGCCTGCCGCCGCCCCACCCTCACCGCCAACGTCGGCCGGGGAGAGCAACCACTATTACGGCCACATTCGTGCGTTTGCGGCAGCGGCGGTGGCAGCAGCCGCCGTCCAGCGGTACGATCATCCGATCGATCTGTCACGCCCCGGTTCGTCCCAGCTCGGTGGGCCCGTTTCGCCCGCATCCGACGCCGGGTACGACCGGCGGGTAAAGCAGGAGCAGCGCGACGAGGAAGGGGAGCTGGAAGCGGCGGAGGAGGAGGAGGATGAGGAGGAGGAAATCAGCGTAGAGGAGGTGGATGAGCCGGTAAGCAGCCACAGCGCGTCGGAACAGGCGTGGGATCTGTCCTGCCGCCGGTCAAGCGATGCCACCAGCAGCACGGTCACCTCCTCCAACAAGCGATCCTCCTCGGCAATGAGTGGCCCGATCGCAACGCCCGACACGAGCCGCCCCGCCAAGTCGGTGAAACTCTTCAAACCGTACCTGCTGGATGAGGAACCAAAGCAGCAGTCGCAGCAGCAGCAGCAAAGGCCCGATTCAGCCCTCGCGGAAGATGATAAGGATTCGACGCGTGAATCGCCCGCGATCGTGGAGCAACACCACCAGCAGCAGCAATATCCAATCATCTGGAGCAACAGCTCGCCGGCGTACTACGAACCGCCGCACGCGTACGAGCTGAACCCGCCGGCCTATCTGCTTGCCTCGCCGGTGACCGGCCTGCCGGGTGTGGCGCCCGTACCGGCGCTCGCCACCGGGCGGGGCTGGAGCTCACCGCAAGCGTCGCCCGTGTCCGGATACGACAGCTCCACCTCGATCTCGTCCGTCTGCAGCGGGCCGGAGGAGGACAACGCTAGCCACAGCAGCGCCTCCAGCCACGGCAGCAGCGACGGCCCGTCGTCGTCGGAGAAGCTGAAGCGGCAGGCAATCGACAGCTTCTACCATGATGTGGCGTGCCGCGGGGACTACCGGGCGGTCGCGACCAAGTACAACATTAGCCGCAAGTACGTGGAAAAGTGGCTGCAGCAGGAGGAGCAGCAGCAGGAAGATGACCACCACCACCACCAGCAACACCATCATCATCATCATGCGGAAGTGACGACAGCGGGCAGTGTGCGAGTTTCACCGCTCGTTGTAGGGTGATTTTTTGCACCGCTTCAATTGCGACACGTGAAAGGTAATGCCGTACTGGGTGCATAGCATTAAAAGGGAGGGAAGCAAAACGGGAGTTGCTTTTTCAAGATAGGCCATTTAATCATATTTGTTTTATTTAACTGAAATGTGATATTTTACTATATATTGTGTGAATTAAAAGCACACACAGAGAGATACAGGGATGTAACTCGAGATGAGGAAGATTCAGAAAACAGCACGAGAGAGAGATGAAACGAGAAAGTGATGGGAAGGATATCAAGTTTGACGTTGTTTTACACACCAAATGCCAAAATTACAACCGTCTCCAGAACAGAACGAGCAGGTCTTGTTTTGTCTGTTGGTGGCCAACAGTTCAGCAAGGGGCCGCACAGGTGGCGGGATTAACACACCGACCGCCGCACACCTTATTATGCTTTACCGGGCAGGTTTTGGGTAAGGAGGCGACCAGATCGGGATCGCGGGATTTCCCCACAATTAGTCGATCGTCACACCTCACAGGTGCCATAATGTTCACCGTGTCATTAGCTTTTTCGTTTGCAAGTTCAATCAATAGAGAGAGAGATAGGGACACACAGGGATGGCCATAATCGAGGGCCCCGGGGTCAATTGAGAAGATCCCAGGTAGGGCAGTGTAGGGATTGAGAAGCTTCGGAGCTATGAGAGGCAGCCTTGCCAGGTAGACCTTAGCTGCGCTCTTAAAGCAAACCAAAATGCATTTGCATTTTACAACACACTTATAATGTGCCCTCTCCAAATCAAACGTGTTGCTGCGACGAAAAAAGAAGGAAAGAAGGTACAAGCGGCCGCTTAAGGATACAACATGGGGGATGGGCTGCATCTTTTCGCACCTTTTCCCTTTTCTTTGGGTAGTGCGCGTTTGCCACTTGCCTTTTCGGTGGGAATTTCCCAAAATCCGCGCGAAAAGGCGGGGTAGCGTAGAGCAACACACACACACACACACCTACCGTACCGTGTGCTTTTAGGACATTTAGGGTGCAATGTGCCAACTACCGGCGGTTTCACATATCATTCAAACAGGGAGCAACGTTTTCCATCTCTCCAGTTTCGCCGTGAAAAGGAACAACGGAGAACGATTTTTTTTATTTTGCTTTTTTATTCCTATTTTTGTGCCGCAAAATAATGCTTCGCACATGCACTTCTTGAACTAGACCCTATTACGCATCGCCCTCGATCGCGCGCTACTTGACTTTTGCTTCTTTTTTTTTCTTTTCGTTTTGTTTTTTCGCGAGCAAATATGTTTGTTCCGCCGATAGGCTTTGGTTTTGTGGGGAAGAAGAGGGTTTGAGTCACCTGTTTTGCGCTGCTTCCCTCGTAAGTGTGCACGGGACCGACCACCGTGTGTTGTCACCTTAGAACGCGCGCACACACACCCTGTCCCGCGTCCCGCTTGATTACGATCAGTTTGACGCGCGGCGACGGGAGGGCAAAGAGAGGGAAAAAGGTTTTATGTTTCTGGCTTGCATCATCATCATACCTGGTCGAGTTGTGGTGTGCGGGGTAGCTAAAATTAGACTTCAATTGGCAAAGTGCAATTGTATGTGTGTGTTGTGGCTGGCCCTTAGCACCGGATCAAAACAGTGTGGGGTAAAAAAAATGCCACCCAACCACCAAAAAGCAATAACGTATTAAAACGGCAAACAAATCGCGCACACTTACAAAAAAAAAAGCAAATCCTATCCTGTGACTGCAATTGTACACCTGCATATCGTATAAGGGACAATTGCAAAAAAAGGGTCAAGAAAGATTTCAAACCCCGCGGGGGGAAGGAAGTGGCGACGGTGCGGCTCGCTCGCTCGCTCAACGTCAGCAAATGAGACATGAGTTTTTTTTAATTTGTTTCCCTTTCTTTCTTTTTTTGGTTTTTGAAAAATGTAATCGAAAACTTGTATAACGGTGCCTTAGTTCTGGGGTGTGGGCCGCCCGTCCCATAGTTCAGTGCAGGTCAGCTAAACTTGTTTGTTCTCGTTTCTGGTCGTATTAGTCCTTAAGTCTTTCCTTTTTATTCGCTCTATCTCACTCTCACTCTCTCTCTCTCTCGGCTGTATTATCTCTCAATCTTGTATAAAAACTAAACGGTGCCAACACACAGAATCAGCAGCAAGCAAAAGGTGTACAGTAAGACGACGTTTTTGTGCGTACAGATTGGTGGTTAATGTTAAGCAAAAAGAAAGCTCTAGTGTTTAAGTAAGCAATGTTTATAACACGTTTGTTGAGAAGTAGCATGTAGAAAGGTTAATTGTTAAAACAGCGACTCGAATTTCCCCTCCCATTTTCCGATGTAAATCCCATCATCCCAAGCATCCCAATTTAAGAATCGAGTTCTTCCAGAGCGCGAAAGCAAAGAAGAAACGGATAGACAGGGGAACGGTAGAGCGTTTCGAAAACAAACTACAGGAAAACCCTCTTATATCAGTAGTAATACAGTAATTGTTAATAGTAGCGACTAAAAAGCATAGGGAAGAAAACAAACGTAATTGTGAAATTCGAGTGCCTAAATGAAAACGAATCAAAACGTTTATTATATTAGCATAGCTTAGAGCTTAGTGTAGCCAGTTTAGTGCTGTTTAGTGTGTAAGCGTCATAATTTAAACCCCCAATTGTATAAAAAAAAACGTATATTACAAAAGCAAAGAAGCGCGCGCGTGTGTGTGTAGCGCAGCATTAGCGGTAGATAGACAGGATAGATCTTATAAGCGACACAGATCAAATACTTATCAAAACGGCGACAAATGTCTGCCAGAAAAGCATACAATACATACAACAAACGGCAACAATAATCTATATACATACATACATACAACACACTAACTGTGTCAATCAAGTGCCAATGCGTAAGCGTACGAGAGAAGAAGAACCCCTCCCCTCGTGGTGGTGTAGAGAGCAATAGAGTGTGAGTGTGTGTGTTTGCAAAAAACGGTTGAAGAACAGATTCGCTCGACACCACTACCCACATATGGTTAAAACAAATAAAATCAAAAGCAATACATTTAAAACATAAATTGCAAATTGTTTCCATTATTACTTTTCCTCGCACTGACATTGAAAGAAATTCGTGAAAACTCTTCCTCGTGTATGAATTGGGTTGTTAAGTCTTATTTAGTTTTATTCTTATATTTCAGCGTCTTTTTTACGGTAACGGATTTTGACAAGTTGGTAGGAATGATGACAATGAAACTTATTGCGATCATTTCAGTATCATATGATAGTACAGATTGCAACTTGCAGGGTTTTCCGAGTCAATTTCCTACAACATTGTGTCTACAACATTTTTCATTGCTTGCGACATGTTTTTCAACAACTGTCAAATGTTGTACTTGCATCACAATCATGTTTCAGTTCTTCCACATGATTTTCAACACACCTGAAGCTGGATTTAGTTCTTAGTGATGGGTGTGTTGAAAATCATGTGTAAGAATCGAAATTTTATTCTTTACTTCAATACACCATTTGAAAGCTGTTGAAAAACATTTTGAAAGTGATGAATAATGAGGTGCACATTCGAAAGTGCCCTGGAAACCCCTGCCAGTATTTCAGGGTATATTTTCGAATATTTCTGGTCAAACTATAATCGGATCTAATAAGCCAGATCCACAGAGGATCCTTTGCCCCACAGACCATGAGATCAAGCTGAACTCACACCATAGCTACCTAAACTTTAGCATATGTACAACGTCCTATTCCCTATGATGTTGAGACTAATTGCATAAAGCATAGCAGGTAAGGGACTGTTACAATGAATTCCCGTCGGTGTTGGGCGCATACTCCGGTATCAAAAAAAAAAATCGCGGAAGAAACCCCTATTTAATGATCGAGCGAAAATGAATATAAATCGTTATTTTTTTATACACTAAAGATCACCATTTTTACCGAAATCTACCTTATAGCATATACCGAACGATATTATATTGCAGTAATCATCTACTTGCAAAATAATAAACATTTACAGAGGTTCACAAAATTGATGGTAAACGCAGCATGATCACAAGAGCTTTGTTAATATCTTAACCAGTTTTCAAACTTGGACTTAGACTTAGACTTAAACTTAGACTTAAAATCTTGATAGCTATCGCTAGTTAATCTTCCTATCCATCGATAGGTAGTGTAAAAGTAAGGTTACCAAACCATGTCTATTATATTTAAGTCAAAGCTAACTAAAATATCTGAATTTGAAATCAAAGAATTGATGGTGCACCTACAATTACATGGACGCATGTACTTCATTTGAAGTCATAACCTAATTTTCTAAAGCAAAAATGACCACTAGCCTCTTCAGGATACTTTTACAAAAAAGGCTGCTTGACCAATTAGGGTTCTGTAAAGGCCCTATCACATTGAGGAATTTGGAATAGAATTGGTACATCAACACGCGTTTGACACCAGTTGTACCAGATACAAGAGTGTCTTCGCAAAAAAAAATCTTCTACACAAAATAGTTATTTGAAACAGAAAGACATGTTTTACATGGCTATATATATATCGATATCCGAAAAAATGTGTGGTCCACCCGAACTTACAGATAAGATGTACAGGTATTCCCCAATATACGCTATTGATGCGGGCCGGAGGCAATAGCGTATCTCGAATATTAGCGTCGAAGTCGAATTTCAAGGTTTGCAGACAAATTATAGCTAATTTTCGTATGATTTTGCTTGAAGTGGTAGGTTTTAGCCACTAAATTTATTATTTGATCTGATTTCAACTGAAGGTTACAATTTTATTGGTTACCTTTTAAAATGGCGTTTTCAAATTCGATCAAAAGGAAAATTATTTTGCATTTGACATTCGATGTGTAAAATTAGTACAATTTGCTATAAGAACTGTCAAATTTAGAAAATAACGTATAGCGAAATCGCGTATGTCGAGAATATTGTAACAATTGATTTGAAATTTTAATCTTAAATTCAATGATTTTCTTATACTAACAAATGGGCAAATCTATGCTTAAAACAACATTTTGAATTTAAAGTATAATTAAATCTTATCAAAAATGCTATGAAAACATAATGGTCGCAAAAAAATCTGCTAGATCAAACTAAATTTTACAGAAATTAACTTTATTGCACTTAAGCTCTATGCAACTGTTATGCACATTTTGTGAGCTACTGTATATTAAGGATTAGTTTCCATCGCTCTACAAATGTTGTAACAATACGTTCACAGAGAAATGTTGAATAGATGTGTGTAATTTATCATTCTGTTCCAATATTTGGGAAAACAACCTTTAACCCTCGTGTGTAATGTTTTATGTGTTGATTTGTATATTGTGAGACATCACAAAAAAAAACAATATTTCATTTTCACTAAACGACTGAATATGAGGAGAATTATTTATTTTTTGAACAAACATAATTTTGTTGCACAACGACAAAACGATCGTTAAATTAAGAAAAATCGAGAAGAAAGTACACCTTTAATTTGTGATTGTGAATATGATCACCATCGCAATATCACAATATGATCAAAACTGCAAAGTAAAGCTCTTCAAAAATACATTAATGTCATTCTCATTTTTCTCAATATTAAACTCATTTCCAGACGCACCTGATTCTAGAGCATTTGGCACCGATTCCCTATTGGCACGTGTGCAAAAAAAAAACAATATACTCGTTGCGATATATCTAATAACCCGACCATAAAACTGGAACCTAATTACCGGCAGGAAAGTGAATTAAAGAAAGAGAAAATAGTGAACCCAAACACACCCAGTCCCAGTCCGCCCCCTCGTGGGTTCGTAAATGAGAAATTCATTTATTTGCCCACTATTTGGCCGGCTCTAGCTCTTATTATTTTTATCGCTCGGTTTTGCCGATCAGTGTTAGTACCCCTTACTTAGCTGTACATCCTACAATTGAGAGCGCGTTATCATTGATCCGAAACGATCCGGGCGTACTGGGGCGCTGGCGGGCGATACGCTAACGGGTTGACTTTACGAAACGGGGAGGAGAGCTGCATTTTATAAAATCATTTTCATTTCAGTTTCATCCTCAGTCGCGCATTGTCTTTGATGCCTCACAGCACAACCGGCCGGCTATTGGTTTTCCATCGTTTTTTTTATAAACAGTTTCACTGATCAGTTGGTGGAAAATATTAAAAAAAGAGCCAATTGCTCGAAATGCTACACGATCGTGCTTGGGTGATTCATTTTCCCGCTGATCGATTCGGAGTGGTAGGCTCCTCTTTTTTTTTTTGCTGTACTCTTAACTGTGTCACACTCACGTGGCAATAACCCCGAAAAAAAGGGTTAACAAAAATTACACTCCCAAAAATGTGTTTTCTTGCGCACGAAATGTGAAACCATTAATTCATTTAGCGTGCATACGCGTTTCGGGCATGGCAACGACAAAAGCAACACCAACATCGATCGCACAACTTTCACTAAGTACGCGCCTAATTGAATCAGACGGTCCAAATTAAAGCGGTCCACATCCCCACCCCGCCCCGCCAAAAGTGCCCTCTGGCTGTCCTTGAACCCCGGGGCCGCAGGCGAAAGGGTTATCGCGAACGCTTTTCACTTTCAGCGGGGGCAAAGCAGTATCAAGTTACCGGTGAACCAATTACGAGGAGCGAATCCTCCGACCGAACGACAGGAAAATGCGCATCAATGTGTCCTGGTGGAGCTTACGCGGCACTTCCGTCAGCCAGGTGTGCCAGTGTGTGGTGGAATTTTTGGTTACCGGTTGGGTAATTAAGCTTGACTCTCTGGAACGGGGTATTTGAATACAATTAATACAATATTTATATAATTTTATTCGAGAGCAATGTCTCTACCGGTCTATCACAACTAACCATCTTGTGAAAAAAAAAAACAAATAAAATTCAAGAAATACTTTCGTTCTTGCACGGTTCTTATTTACACCGGCCAATCAGCGCCAGTCACTTCCATCCAGAGATGGTACACGCAAAAGGGGTATAATTCAATTAACGCCCAGTGTGTGCGCATAAAAACGCCGGCTAATGCGTGCTCTGCTGTACATGTAACATCCCACACGAATGCGTGTTTCTCGTATAAATTTAGCTGGGACATATGCCAGCAGACTAATTGATCGATTACCTAATACGAATTTTTAAAAATTTAAATTTTAATGTTTGGTACGATACTTTGGGGTATCGTACTTTTTAGTTGGGTAGTTTGAAAAAAAAATACAATAATTCAACAAAAAATTGTTAATTGCATTTTTCCGAATAGCTTAGCTTCATACCTAAATTCTCAAAATGCTTGTACTTCTTTGCTGTCTCATAAAACTACCTCTCTCGTTAGACCCCAAAACACAGATCAACGAGGTTCGACTGTGTAACTATACCAATCATACTTTATATTATTAAAAACGATTCCAGACAGAATTTGGAAGAAGAGCGATATTCGGGGACACAATCCTGGATCTGGACTAGAACTCACACATCTCCGATCTGTTCGATCTTCGACCATAGACTTAACCTCGGCGCTAATCAGTCTCAGTGTACAGTTGAGGTTAACGCTCAATATAAAATTGTTTGCGTTCGTTTATTGTTCATTATTCATCGTTTAATTCGAGTTTAATGTACGTTTTATAGTTTGCTCCAACTATTGTTACCCAAATGTCTTGGGAAAACCTTAAAAACAATATTTAGGTGTACATGATATTGTCAAAATTAATTTATCGTGAAATATGAAATATGAGATAATATCAGAGGTCACTATAGAGTGAAATTTGGCTTTTATGTTCAAATTCTGGAATCATTTAAATTGATTTAGTTAAATAATCAGAATTTAAAATAAATCATCCTCTCTTTTTAAATCTGATAAACGACTACTAAATGTAACAGAATAGATTAAAGATACAATTAATAATACTACGAACTCAATTAGGCGCGTTTTGTTTTCGATGGTGGTTGGTGAAAAAAGGTTATAATATAATCTTTACAAAATTACAAACAAGCAATCATGTTTACACGGATATACATATCTAATGCCCAAGCCTTACCCGTTGCTTTGCTTCGTTGCTTCAAGTGCTAATCATACCTCTCCCGTGCGACAGGGGATTGTGCCATGTGACCAGTCCAGTAATTCGGTATCTCGCCCGGCCCGGAATGGAGTGATTTTTAATTGAATTAGTTTTGTCAGCCCCATCCCTCCATCCCATTCTACCCCTTTTCCAAACCCCAGAAGCAGAGCGTGCGAAAACGTTACACACTTCATTATCGCCAGCTCGGGCACGGAAGGGAAGTGATTTGGCAAAAAAATGGGCGATTTAAAACACTGTACACTGGATGGAGAGTCCTCTGGCGCGCTACTAATTTATACGGGTTGACAGAGACCCAGACCAGCAAAAAAAAAAACAAACAAAAAATCGGTCCAGGCGAGAGATCGATGAGCGTTTTCCTCACACCGTTTTATGCCCAGGGCGGACGATAGGTGCGAGTGATTTGTCAACGCGGTCCCGGGACTCAAACAAACCCCGGATGACGGATGAGGCAACCCTGGATGCGAATTTTTTGGTAAGGCTCCCACGAACACCGGTGCCACGGTGTTTTCCCCCACCACTCAGTTGATTTGTAGCATTATCGATATAATCGATGGGCTGGATATGGCGTGCACCAAGGCGTAAATTGGCTCAACTATTGGGTGCTCTCCCACGATTTTCAGCCCAACACTTGGGCAAAGGGGGTCGCGTCTTGTCATGAACATGCAAGCGCGATAAGACTAATTTGAAGGTGAAGAATCACCCGGAATGTGATGGTCAGTTAGGTAATTTGATGTGTCTATTTTTAAAAGCGCATAAAAGAGGCTTACATGCTCTCTCTGCGCCACTTAAATCAGCAGAATATTCCTTTTTTTATAATTTATAATTGCAAAATCACTAACCAATTTGAAATAACGATTTGTGGGGTATTTTTTTAATTGATTGATCAGTCTAGTCTCTCTTTTGTTTTCGATTATACCTCCTACTTTATGTAATGGTCGATTAAAAGTTCAGTACGTAAACTCCGCGATCGGGCAAGATCGAGCATTGAACCGTTGACGGACGTGCTACTAGAGCTATCCTTTAACGTCTACGCTACAGGACGCAATGTTCACGATGGCGTTAATTTGCGACAAAAATTGATTACCAGGTGCCACGGAAGAACTTATTACAATTTCTACTTAATCGTGTAAGCTGATCTAACCAAGCATAGAGGATTATAGTTGAAAATAAAAAGGCCCAGGATTGTTTATGGATTCATTTAAAAATTCTTACAAAAGCTATTAATTTGTGGTTTGCTTTCAAACACGCTTTTATATTGCCGAAGCTTTAAGGTGCATTTTTTCAATCCATCACAAGTAAACATCAAAGAATTACAAAATTGGCAGCTTTTTAGGCTACTCGTTCAATTAATTTTACTTTACCTCACAAACCTTTCCTTATAGCAAGGTGTCCATTATCAATATTTGCTACACAAACTATCAAACCATTCCTGCAGGTCGCGATTGACCGGATGTGATGTGATTACTTGCTTTCGTTCCTTGCAACTGTCCGTCAGACCGCCCAGCCAGACAAACCGATAGAATGAGATGGAAAGTGTATCGCCAGCGCGCGAAAAGGTGGCACAACACAGCAAAGAAGCACACACCGACATGGGCATCGTTCGACCGGCAGGATGGGCCGGACTATTTTTAATCTGATTTCGCGAAAGGATCGGAATGTGAGGCTATGGGCCCAGCAGCAGCAGCAACGGTTTCGAATGTGGCAACCTAAACATGATGCTCTCGTTTGATGCTGTGTTAGTAAGGGGAGCATCACTGTGTATGTGTATTTATTTTCTTGCCCGGAGGTCACCAAGATCAGGTTGATGGGGAGGCGCTCGCTTAGAAGCCAGGAACAGTAGCCAGAGCGCTGGGTGATGCGCCACCAACGGTCCCGACGAGTTGGCGAACAGGCGACGGACGATGAGCGATAACGATCCGGCTCGGATTGGCCGGTTTTTGGCAAGGGTGCCGGACATTCTTTTGTACCGGACCCATCAAGTCTAGTGCACGAGCGACGGATGGACCGATTGTTGTTGTGCACCCGTTAACCTAGGAAGTTAGGATGAGTGCGATTAGACGGGAATTTTGCAAAGGAAACAAACCTTGATGCGGCCTAATTTCGGGAGGCCTGCCGAAACCGCCAGGCGCAGACTGATAGGCGCATCTTTGCTTTCTTCAATTAGTCGGTACAACATCACGGGTACCAGCCCCACACACGTCGGGCGAACTTGGGTGCACAATATTTCGCAATGTGCCACAACAACGCAACATGTCAACGTGGAAGTTATCGCAAATTTAATGAATGAATTATTCCCTTATCGCCCGGCCGGTCAGGACCTGCACTTTGTCAGGAGGTTTTTTTTATAATGACTACGTAAATGTCACAGTTTTTTTGTGTGTATTTTTTAATGTTTTGCACATGATTGGAACAGTTCGGCGAATTAAGCTAAACAGTGAGGGAAACCGACGCAAGCAAAAATTTATATTTATCAAATTTCATTTAGTTTTTTTTGTAACATTTTGCCATCATAAAAATATTATACAAGGACGGACACATTATGACAATTGTAGTATTTTTTTTTATTTAAACGTTAAAAAAGGCAAGCGGAAAGTATAAACATTAAATCAATGAACTTACAATTTTAATACGCAATGTAATTAACCGTTCTTCATGCAACGTGCACCCGTTTTTCAGATTTTCAAAATTGTGCTTTTGGCTGCGTGCACGACGAACGTACGCAGCCAGTCAATAAAAAAAGCTCGTTGTAGCATTAAGCACGGGTTTAACACGACAAAGCGAAAGGCCATGGGAGTGACAAAATGCTGACAAATTTTTCAAAATGTGAGCTTTTGTCACTTTTTTGAGCTTCTGTCAAAATTTTGTGACCTGGAGCAGCCAGGAAAAAAAGTTGACAAAATTTGACGTTCGTGAAAAAGCGTAAACAAACAGCCATTTGGCGCAGTTGTGACCCATTGTTATGATAATAATGCTAAAATGCATGATTCTAATTGATTTATGTACCTACCCAAGTGCCACAAATCCACTAAACGACCACTAAACGGCTTCTAAACGACTCAAGTTCTCTACCTAAACGGAATATAGAAAGACTTCGTTTAGCAGACGGCAAACGACTCATGCATTCTAAAAATAGAAAAAAAGCTGGTGGCGCTCTCTGTTGGTGGGATACCCCAACCAGTTGAGCTTCCTCGCTTGGAGGAGAGCTTTCTCATTTCCTCTGTACTGTTGTATGGTTTCGCATTGAAGTTATGCATCGCTAGAACTAGAACGGTGATACGATTGTTTAAATACTAAACTCCAACGGAAACCACCAGCACTGAAGCAAGTGAGATTTAAGTGATGGTCGTTGGTGTTGATACCCGTGTATCTGACCACACGACCAATCTTATAGATTTTTGCTCGCAAATAGTGTTGGGCATTGTGCGCGAGTGCGCACTGTGCGCACAGCACACCTCATTGTGCGCACTGCACAGCACACTTTGTACTGTGCGAGCACACTTCGCACAGTGCGCGCACTTCGCACTTTTCGCACAGTGCGCGCACTTCGCACTTTTCGCACACTTCGCACAGTGCGGGCACTTTTCGCACACTCCGCACAGTGCGCGCACTTTTCGCACAGAGTGAGCACACTTCATACTGTGCGAGCACACTCCGCACAGTGCGCGCAAGCCTGCGACGCGAATAACAGTTTTCGCGTGAAACCAGCTGTCTGTTTTATTGCACAATCGCAAAGCGATGGCTCCGAGTACAAGCACAGACACGTCTCATCTCAGCCAAATTCAAGAGAAACCTCAACCCACTGGAGCGTCGTTTACCTACGACATTCACAGTTCATAGTAGTTTTAAAGAGACGCGTGCTTGGTGTCAGCCGAATTTCCTGATAATTTCTCCGGCTACGGACCGCTGTGTTGATATTGTGTTTCGGGGCCTTTAAATTTTTGTCTGGGTGTGTTGTATCCTTGTGTTTGTGTAACGGGTTTTCAATGGTGGTCAAGCGCAGCGTTCTGTGCATTCGATTCTCGCAGCAAATGTCTCCGCGCGGTTTCGGTGTGCTCGTGCACCGGCCATCCACACTTGCAAAGAAATATGTTGTTTCTCGCTCTACCCAATGCCTTGGGCCAACGATGATTAAATTGTATTGATTTCAGCAGTGCGCGCGTGTTTCAGCGTTCTGCGCTTTTGCCATGCGTAAAAGGGTGGAAAAGAAGAGCGTGGAATGAAGTGCAGCTCGTGGAATGAAATGGCCCTCAACATAGTTATTTTTGAAGCAATGCGGCCAGCGAGCTGAAAAGTTTGGAAGCCCCTGCTTTAAAGGATTGTATGTCACATGTATGTAGGTGTATGTCATATCGATGGGGTTTTCAATATTTGCATGGATCTACACATGCTTTCTGTTGGGACCAATAATAGCCCTCGTGGATGGGCGGAGGGTGGGGGGGGGGGGGGTTGGGCTTGAAGAGGTCAGGTGTCCGCCAAGTTCATCCACTGTTAGACGAACCCGATTGCTGAGTAAATGAACTCTAAGAGAAAAAGCTGACACTGGTCGTGTGTTCGTGGTCTTTGTGTACGTACCACCATGGTACGAAGTGTGCTCGCACAGTGCAAAGTGAAGCAAGTGAAGCTTGCACTGTGCGAAGTGTGCGAAAAGTGCGGAGTGTGCTCGCAATGTGCGAAGTGTGCGAAAAGTCCGGACTGTGCTCGCACTGTGCGGAGTGTGCGAAAAGTGCGCGCACCGTGCGAAAAGTGCGGAGCGCGCGCACAGTGCGTAGAGCGCGCACAGAGCGAAATGTGCACCGCACACTGAGATGTGCGTGCGTGTGCGCACAGCACACCCAATTGTGCTCTTTTTCCCAACACTACTCGCAAAGTTAGAAGGCTATATAGGTCACGATAAGATGAAACTTGTTGAAACACATTGCGAGAAAAGGATGGCAATATAATGATGAGTTGTAATACGCCATCTATTGATCAAACCAATGAAGCTATGGAGCTTTCATTTTTTTTCTATGGATTTCAATTTTCCAGTCGTTTAAGCTTAATCTGTGGCGCTTGGGTAGTTAGTGCTTCTTAAACAAAATATCGATGATATTCAGATGTTGGAGCTTTTTGTCGCTCTTGTGTATGTTTTTGGTGCGGCCACGAGAAAAGCTCTTTTTTGCAGTTGACAAGCAATTTTGATAAAGTTGAAAAAAATTTCAACATTTTTTCAGCTCCGTGGCCACGTGCTAACTGGTTTGATCAATAGATGGCGTATTACAACTCATCATTATATTGCTATCCTTTTCTTGCAATGTGTTTCGACAAGTTTCATCTTATTATGAGCTATATAGCCTTATAACTTTCTGAGCAAAAATCTATATGAATGGTCGTGTGGTCAGATACGTGGGTATCAACACCAACGACCATTACTCAAATCTCACTTGCTTCAGTGCTGGTGGTTTCCGTTGGAGTTTAGTATTTAAACAATCGTATCGCCGTTCTAGTTCTAGCGATGCATAACTTCAATGCGAAACCATACAACAGTACAGAGGAAATGAGAAAGCTCTCCTCCAAGCGATGAAGCTCAACTGGTTGGGGTATCCCACCAACAGAGAGCGCCACCAGCTTTTTCGCTATTTTTAGAATGCATGAGTCGTTTGCCGTCTGCTAAACGAAGTCTTTCTATATTCCGTTTAGGTAGAGAACTTGAGTCGTTTAGAAGCCGTTTAGTGGTCGTTTAGTGGATTTGTGGCACTTGGGTTGTCATGATAATAATGCTAAAATGCATTATTCTAATTGATTTCCTGAATTGATTTCTGTATTACAGGGTTACAGGATTTATTGGTCGGTTCCCATAATGTTGTGGTTGCTTCCCATATCTTTTGGTGTGTTCCCATGATTTATTGGGCGTTTGCCAGAATTTTAAGGTTCAATTGTATTTATATCTAATCGAATGATACCAATACATTATGGGAACGAACCAAAAATCTACGGGATACGATGAAAAAATCGTGAGACGAGCCCAAAAAAATATATGGGAACCAACCAATGAATCGTGGGAAACCCTGTAAAAACCACATAATGCCAAGCATTTATTATATTTTTTGGTGAGAAGTCCAAAGCGGATTTCTTCAAACGCTGTTTGTAAAGCAGTTGTATTATAATTTTAGCAAAATGGTCCAGCGTAGTAAAGGGGAAGCTTTGTGACTGAATGAAACAAATTCATTAAAAATAACCATAGAGCTCCAATTTGCAAATTGGGAAGAGTCAAATTGATAAACCAAGAGTAAAATTATGTCAAAGTTTTTTTTTAATATGTGTAAGGTCACGGAAACGGACGTGACAAAATGCTGTTTTTTTAAATCAAGAGCTTTTGTCACTTTTGTAAAATCCTACGATAATCCGAGGCTTCACTTTCTGTTGTGTTTTACAGCTTTTTGTACCAAAATTTTGTCAATGTGTCATATTTGATACAGCCATCGCTTTTGCATCTCGCTCTTTTTGCAGTTGACGAGCAGGAACACAGGAAAAAGCCGTTTCTAGGCAGCAGAGAGACGTATTTTACCGATCAATGAACTAGTGTATCGTTCAATTGTCTAACCGTTGACAGTCCCACGATTTTTAGAAACTGCACAAACCCATAATAAAATAATGGCAAAACTATATTAAAATAAAATAATGTTGGCCCAATTAGCAAACCATTCCTTTACACAAAAGATGATGTGCCAAATGTGTCATTATTATTATCTTGCATCTCTCCCCCTCACCCTACGCGACGATTGAAACGAAACGGAGAACAAAAACACAGCCCGAGTCTCACTCAGCCAAAACACTATTCAATTAATAATTAATAATTCAGGTTAATAGTATTCAATGGCTTGCAATGAACCTCTCAAAATCAGAAAATTAACCAAAAGCATAAAAAACTATAGATTTAGGGATTTTAGTCATTAAAAACTGGTCAGAGATGTTTTTCTCTTAAGGTTTTAGCGACTCTCGGACTCCAGCTGCCGTTTAGCGGCTCCCAACGATTCCGCATGGCTTCGACATCAATTTGTGTTTGTTTCCGGTTCCCAAATTTCGAACCATCATCCGCACCTACCATCGTCCAAATCCCTAGGCTTCTCGATACGAGCCTTGTTATCTATAAATTTTAATTTGTCCCAAATTAGCTCAAATACACATAGGATAAAACAGAAAATAGTTCCTATCAGACAAATACAGAAGCAAAAAAGACAAAATGTATGCTGAATATAAAAGAAATGGCAATTAAGAGGCAAAATGTACCCAACACGACTGTAATTTCATTTCTTTGCCACAAAAGTAACAGATTCAACGAGTATTTTAAATCTTTCAACCTGTTGAATTATTTCACTGCAATAAAACTCAACCCACCGAAACTTTTCTCAAGCAAATCGAACGCACTACGTGTAAATGCCGCTTAATACCGCTCAAGGACGGCAGAGGTTGAAAGAGACAACAACAACACATCGCCACACAACGCGCGTCTTCTATGGCATCTCTCTTTCTACCCGTGTAAAGCACAAATTTCGTTCGACTGTCGTCGCTGAGCGGAAAAGGAGAGGGACTAGGGGCGTGAGGGACTGGTAGGTGTAAAACTCGGACCCGAAAGGAAAAGTAAAGACAAACACAAGAGAAAAAAAACAACAAACCACTCTTTCAAAACACAGCTGACACAAGCACAGCATTTTCGGGGTGTTGTTTCGTAGGCTTCTGCTCCCCGTGTGTGGGTTTAAACAAAACTGTTCACCAATCAAACCACCACAATTAGATGGTTGATAGAAAAAGATTCTAAAGTGCTACAGAACCACCCAACCAGTTTGTGTTGTTTTGTTTGGATAAAACGGCTTTGTTAGCATCAAGCAGATTGTCGCAGCAGAAAAGAGTGTGGGAAGTTTGCACAACAACAACACCCTCCCGCGCTCGTATCCATTTCACCCCACAAGTGCCCACACTGCCAAGACCGTTGTTGCTATTGTGCCACACGGAGATTAGGGAGAAGCGTAGATGAACCACCGCACATCCGCCCAGTGGGTTCTTTCCCTTGATTGAGGCTGATTAAACCCACAAAAGGTAAGCTGTGCAAGCTCGATGCTGCAAAGTGATTGGGTGGGGTGGTGTGGCGCATTATTACATAAAAATCCGCATGCCCCCAAAAACCGGATCAATGGGCCAAACCAATGTGTGCGCGTGCATGTGTGCTTGTGTGTTTTAAAACCTGAATTGCCGTCCTTGTGTTTTACTTTCCGTTGTTGGTTAAATAACAACGCCAGGGGAAGGCTTCTTCGTAGGTACACCAGCACTACCAGTTCTTCCTCCCCAGTGTGGAGTGCAGGCCACAAAAAGCAGGCCATCTCAATCGGTCGATGGTCATCGTTTGTGGTTACGCACCACACACACGCTTATCATCGGGCCGGGAGCAGAGATTGCTGCGTGCACTGTAAACTATTGTGTGTGTATTCCCTCCCTTGCCTCCCTTCCAACTACACAAAATCACCCCCGTTCTGCCCATGAGTATCGGCCCTTATCGTGTCGTTTCTTCCAACGCGCTAACGTACTTTTGCTTTCTTTCTTTGCTTATCCCACAGGGCTGAGCATTCACGGTGGAGAGGACGACCAAAGCCGGGCAGTAGCAGTAGCATAATAGCATAACAGCGGTCACCACAACGTACCTGCACACGCGAGGATGATGCACATGTCCTTCTGGTGGGGCTCAAACGTGGGCGACGTGTTCTTTTCCGGCCTGACGGTGAACGGTACGGGACCAATGGTGGCCCTCTGTCTCACGCTGACCGCCCTGTCGGTGGCGTACGAGGGGCTAAAGGTAAGAAGGAGAGCAGCAGTGTGCCGTAGATAATGTGCAGCTACACGGTTCCGCCCGTTCGGCGAGTTCATTGACCGATAGGTGCCCCGTGCGTCTTTGTTTGGTGAAAAAACCGCACTTACAAAGTAGAACGAACGATATCTGAAATGACAATCGTGAGTTAGCACAGCCCATCGCTCAATAATTCATTTGTTTTACCTTTTTATTTTAGATCCACGGTGCTAAGGTGCGCGCTAGGACGGCACGCGAACGGGTACGATCCGCCTCGTGTCCACCGAGCGAAAGTGCCACCCTGCTTTCCCTTGAGGGTAGCGTCAGCAATGGGCCGCTAAGCGGCAGCAACCTATCGCGCCGCATCCGGAAGCTGGCCGCCGAAGCCGTCACCTTCCTCTTTCACAGCATGCTGGGATATGCGCTCATGCTGACGGTGATGGTGTACAATGGGTACCTGTTTGTGGCGGTCGTCGGTGGCATGGGGCTCGGTTACTTCCTGTTTGGCCACCTCTCGATGAAGGTGAACATGGAGAATATACAGGCGCACCAGACGAAAATGATCTGCACCACGCGCTGCCTACAGCAAGGTGAGTGTGTGGTTCAAAAGAGGGGCAGCAAAGTGACGTCTTTGTGTCAATGTTCACTTGAATCCCGATTGGGGGAGGGCAATCGACTTACCCATTTCATCTCTTTGTAGCACTAGCAACCTGCACAAGCACTGCTGCAAAATGTCATGAGCATCACGAGATACAGTCAGAATTCAATAATTGAACGTTTTTTAATTGGCATGTTTTTTAGTTGAACGCTCTTTAGTTGGCTGACAGTTCAATTAAAAAGCATGCGATTGTATGGAAAACCCAGTTTTTGAAAAATCACAAAAATCTCATGGCCTGCTGAGAAAAATTACAGAATATTTTTGTATGGAAAAACGTGCCAACTAAAAAGCACATAAAACAATAGTTGGCAGGGAATCGAGGTTCAACCAGTGAGTTCATACTGTACTCATCAACGAACCCAATGAACATATCCGTGGTAGCTTGATGCTCATTGCTGATACTCAATGAAAGTGCGTCATGACATGCCGAACACGACATGCGGGTGCTTGAGTCAATCGCGGGACTCTGACTCACAAGCTGCCGCCACAAGCATAATCATGACTTTTTCTGACTGTGAACACTGCTGCCAAATGCCACTGTTTCAGTCACCAAAACACTCTTGACTAAAACGAAGCTCAAATCACCTCACGTACACAACTGTGATGATCAGAAGTAAGACACAAACAGTTGGTTGACCATTCACAAGCTAAATGACATTTTGTTTAGCATCCAACTCTTGGCCACTCACTTGGTCATGACGTGTTCTGTCGGTGATAATCACAACATTCTTGGAATATACTTTGCGTGCGGTTCCACTGTCGGGTCGAATCAAGCGAGAAACAATGCTCATTTTGTTTCTTGGAACCATTTGCACGCATCGCATATCTCCCATGACTATCTTGATGATCACCGACAGAGAATATCACGACCAAGAATCACCAAGAGTGCATTGCACAAAATGTCACAAAGCATGTGATGGTCGCACCAACTGCTTGAGCCTCACCTCTGTTCATCACAATAGAGCTCGTGACGCTGACATGATTTTGTTTCAGCTGGAATTTGTCATGACTATGTCAGTGAGATTTTGCAGAACTGATCACAGTAAAAAGTCATGACAGAGTGACTGATCAAGCGATGGTCGCAAAAATGTCACGAAGCATGCATTGATCACACCAATCGTTTTGTGTATCACGTCTGATTATCACAATTGAGTACGTGCAGACGTGATATTTTGCATTTTTTGCATTTTGCAGCACTGCTAGCAACACACGCACAAATGTCATGTCTAATCGTCCTTTCTGATCATGTCCTGTTTCTTCTCTTCTTTCTCTCTCTCTCTCTCTCTCTCTCTTTCTTTCTCCTTCCGCTTTCTGAACGATTCTGCATTGGTGCAAAAGGTGCGGAAAGCTGCGCAATGAGCCACTCAGCGCCCTGTCCATCCGCTGTATGTGACAATCGGTTTTAGAACTGTTCTGTTGTGCCATTTTTTTCTTTTCCCTTATATCTTTTTCTGTTTCTTTTTGCCTGTTTTAGCGTACTACCCGCTCTAATTATCAAACCCTGACCTAAGTTGTATAGTATCATCATCCCTTGCGCCGTCATTCGAACACACATGCATACATTTTTAACCTTCCGAACACGCTGGCTACAGTTCCCCATTTCCTGTACAATAATCCCGCCACAATCCATCATCCTCGTTCTTCTGTGCCCGTCGTTTTTCTGGTTTGATTTTGTTGCTCTTTCTGTTCTGTGTTTTTAAGTTCCTGGTCTGATTTTGTTTCTCCTTTTTTGTGTTGCTGTCGCTTCCCTTATTTTTTTTGTTACAGAATCGGTAAACCCTTCCGCATCGACCAGTCTCGAGCATTACCCGCGTGACTCCTCGTCGTTGGACGCAGAGCATGGCACAAGCAGTCGGTATGGCATCGCGCACGGTTCGTCTGGCTGTCACTAGAGCGGGAAATGTAAAGCGTAAAACAAAAAACGGCCTACCGAACACAAATTACGATACAATTCCTGCACAGTACCCAAAGTCCCACACTATCCACTTGCTGGCGGTTTCCACGGGTTGATGCCGCACCGAAACTGTGATCTTTTAGCGCTTTTTCCGCCTCCCCGTCTGAAGCAGGGTGCTGAAGGAACCGACCAAAAGGGTCAACTAACACATGATCATACTTTAAATTAGCGGGGAAGAGAAGGTGCCAACCTATATAATTACCATTTCAACCAAGAACAAACAAACTAATTGACAATATTTAAGGAACAAAAAAGGGGGACCGGTCGCGTGCTATTTAAGTAACTAAAAAAAGGGGTGTTTGCTTCCAATCTTTTACAAAACAAAAAAATGCTTCCGTCTTTGTGTATTCTAATAATTTGTGATATTTTTGGTTGTCAAGCATCCTTCCCACAAAGGGGACTTTTCTTAAACTGTTTGTTTGTACAGAAACCTGCAAATGTTTATAATTGTATATTGAAGAGAGAGAGGGAAAAAAGGTGTAAAACTTTCGCAATAAAGCCACAAAAGACAATGCATCGTTACCACACTAAGTCATAAAGCAAACGGAAGAGCGAGGAATTATTTTTTGTTTTTACGGCATTTGGGCGAACCGCTTGTAATCAATCTTTTCCAGCTGCACCAGCGGTTTCAGCTGCTCGGCAAAGATGCGCATATCCTCGGCGATTGCGTCCTGGCCCTTGGGCGCCAGCACCGACAGCTCCACCAAATAGCTTTGGGAGATGGGTTCGGTCATGTTTTTCAAGATTTTAGAGACGGTAATCTTCATGCGACCCTTGCGAAACATGTACCCCTTGGTGGAGTACTCGAAATCGAGCCGGAAGCCCATCTCGGTCAGGAAATCGATCACGTGCGGGGTGCAGGCAATGTCGAGGCTGCTGCGGACCAGCGTGGGACGGGTCCGATCGCCCAGCTCGGGTTGACCGATGTAGCGCAGCTGGAGGGGGGCTTCCACGTCCTGCGCACGACGCACACGGACCGTCATTACCGGGGTCTAGGAGGAGAAATGGCGGAAAAGGTGTAAGTAATTTCGGGAATGGAGAAGTGTTGCACAGGTGAGTCACCTTCTCTGTAGGAAGCTTCAAGCTGAAGCACATTTCAATATCGCTGAAGGTTTCCGGGCTAGCGTCCACATTGTCGCAAAGACCTCGCAATCTGTGGAAATAGACAAAACATACATTTTACTGTTGTAGGTTTTCCTTAATTTAACCCATCTTCATGCCTCAGAGACGTATGTGAGAATTATAACTGATCGTTATAATCCATCGCGTTGTTGACTCCCATTTCAAATTTCATGCTTTCGCCAATTCTTCATTTGTATGATGTCCTTAGTTACTGCTCCCTTTTATTCTAATTATTGTATCATTATTTCCCAATATCGGTCTGTTGATCGAAACTGCGGCAATTTGGTGGATTCAGGTTTTCTGATATGATTTTCACATCATTATCGTTGTACCATTGTAGCACGTCCTTGCTATAATGGCAGCTTGCTGGATCAGGCCAAAACATGATTGGACCATCATGAGTCCCAATAATTGGCAAAATTCGTGTCTTAATGCACTCTTGCTAATACAAATCAGATTTAATTTTCTTATTCTTCACAATCACAATGGTGTTTTGCCACATGAACGGATTCCTTGTCAAATCCTTGCCAAATCCTTGTTAAAAAATTATAAAATCGACTTTCACGTAGGTTTCATCATCTATCAATCTATCTATCTATCAGCAAACCATGCGGGTTGGTCAGCACCAAATCGTACAGCTTCCGAGCCCGGTTTCTGGCCATTGTTTGTTGTTTAATGTTTCGATTGGGTACACGATCGTTCAGCTCTTCCAAAAGGCTCTCCAAGTAGCGCTAACTCGTTCACATGGAGCAAACTGATTGAGTTCGAGCGTGTCTATAGCTGCACACGTCTGACATGTGATTGGTGTGTGGTACCATTCCATCTACTGAAGAGTTCTACATGTGGAATTTGCCCCATGTACAAGCAAGAATAGAACGGAGCGTTGCAGTGATGTTCGTTTTTTTGTCGTGAATCTTTCCAGGCAGCGCCGACATGATGCTAGTGTCACTGGAAGTCTTTGGATCAGTTTCGAATATATTGTTTTCGTTAACTGTGGTTCTTCCGTGCTCAAAGGAATATAGGTAATTTCCTGCATGACAGTTTTGTAAGCACGGGTATGTTGTTGGCGGGATGGCCACGAGGTTTGATGGGTTCCTCCAGCCTCGACGATATGTTTAGCTCCGACACGCAAGCATTCTCGTTCTTTTTATGTACCGGTTCGTAAGAAGTGCCCTACTTTTTCTCGCCAGTAGGTGCAGGTTCAGGTTCGTTTTTTATCTCGCGGAAGCGCTAGTTGTTCTAGGGGAATACATATACCTCTAAATCCATAGAAAAGAAGAAGGGACATTCCAAAACTGGGACGCACATTCACGAACTTTATCGCCACCGAATAATGTCTATATCTCAGGCGTGAGACAAGACCTGAAAAGAGTCTATAAAATCTGGTTCCGGAAGACTCTATACTGGTTCAGCGTATCACTCCTCTTGGAGCGAGAGTTGTTGTGGAGGCACAAACCAGACAATATTATACATTGCACTGAATCTGGTACTGTCCTTTGCATCTGCAAGGACATCTGCATTGAGAGATCATCTGAAAAGAGGAACCATTATCCTTTAATCAACCCCCAAACCGATGCTTACCGGTGAAGCAGATTCTCGGCGGCCGAATCTAGTATCGAACCCTGCAGCAGAAACTCCTGATTCGGTATGATATTTGAGCTGAGCGCTTGCTGCAGCAACTCGGCAGCATTAACTTGTGCACCCATCGTTCGTTTGGGGAATGAGAGTTTTTATCACAAATTTCGGTTAAAAATGCAACCACAACTGGTAAATGTTTACCAGAGCGCGCAGCAGAGAAAAAAAGCAAACAATTCAACACAAACAAAGCGCTGTCACTTTATGACAGCTTGCGCGTGTGTCAAGTAGTGATGGGTTATCGGAATCGCACTCACAGCTTGGAATCGCTTGCGGGCTTTGCTACTCCGGCTCCAATTTCGGCTAAATAAAACCGACGATTCCACCAGGAGCCGTCCGGAGCCGTTCGGAGCCGTAGGAGTCAAATGTAAATCAAGAAGACATTGTTTTTACTTATCAACTCCTAATGTTGTATTAGATTTTATCGCTTCTACTGGCGATTTGAAGCACTTCAGGCTTTGGCTTAACGGTTCCGAGCTTGGAGTGTTGCACCTACCTTGCGGAACCGCTTCCGATTTTGGCGGAGTTGTTATTTGTATATTTTAGAGAGGCTTTAACTCCGACTGACTTCTTACGCCTAAATTTTGGCGGAGTCATTCGGAAGCGATTCCGAATTTTTGTTGAATTTACCCATCACTAGTGCCAGGGCAAGTAAAGGAAAGGTGAGCTACATGCACCTTGATTGTCAAAAACAGATGTTTCACCAGGAAGCAAACCACAGCAACATTTGTTGTATTGATATTTTTTAAAGAAAAGTGTGCAATTTACATATATAAACAGTATTAAATAAGCTAATAAGTGTTACAAGTGTCAGTCTAAAAATCGTCCATTGTTTCCGTCAAATATCATACCAAAACAACTCCATTCCACGATCCATTCCCAACAACCTTCCGGCGTTTCCGTGCTCATTGGTATGTGTGTGTGTTGTGCACGTGCTACAGGTGCCCAACACAAACAAAGCACGATCCTCGGCTGTAAATTACACAATCTAGCCAAGCTGCAATGATTCCAGCGTAAAGTCGCGCTCGCTATTTACTATTCATTGCCCACACGCGCCGGACGCTCGCTTTCTCGCTCTCTCTCGCTCTCCGATTCTCCACAATCTGCAAATCATTCCCCGATTGAAGAACCGTGCACCATGACGTCGGCAAGACTGCACAGCAGCATATTCCATCCCACGCTGCGAAAGCTCCAGTGCCAGGATGTGTCCATCGAAGCGCACAACCTGATGTACCCGGTGTTTTTGGTGTAAGGAAGCTTCCCACTTGCAGGTCAAAGTGTGCCGTGACAATGGCTAACATCGCTTTCTTTCCCTTTCCAGCGACGACGATGACGCAGTCCAGCCCATTCCAAGCATGCCGGGAGTGGCCCGGTACGGTCTCACCACCCTGCTGGCCCACCTGGAACCGCTCGTTGCGAAGGGTCTGCAATCGATCCTGCTCTTCGGTGTGGTTGATAAAATGCCCAAGGTATAACTTCAATGTGTTATGCTTCAATGTGCAAATCACCCAGTGCAGTGATAACACACACCATCGACACTTTCATTTTCACCAGCTCATCGTAATCACAAACAAACGATTTTTTTTAATTCGATTTTCATTTTTAGGACTCCACCGGTTCGGGTGCCGATTGCGCCACCAATCCGGTGATACGCGCCCTGCCCCGCCTGCGGGCAGCCTTCCCCGAGCTGCTGATTGCGTGCGACGTCTGCCTCTGCCCGTACACCGACCACGGCCACTGCGGTGTGCTGACCGCCGACGGGCTTATCGACAACGGGCCAAGCATTAAGCGCATCGCCGAAATTGCCCTCGCGTATGCACAGGCCGGTGCGCACATTGTTGCACCGTCCGACATGATGGACAATCGCATTGGCGCGATAAAGGAGGCACTGAGGGGGAGCAACCTCGAAAACCGTTGCTCCGTGCTGTCGTACTCGGTGAAGTTTGCGTCCGGCTTTTATGGGCCGTTCCGGGATGCGGCCAAATCGGCACCGGCGTTCGGCGACCGGAAGTGCTACCAGCTGCCACCGGGCTCGAAGGGCATAGCGAAGCGGGCTGCGGTAGGGCAATGTTTGCTAACCTTTTTTGCTATTGTTGTGTAAAATATATCCATTATTTGCTTTTATTTTATAGAAACGTGACGTGGAGGAAGGCGCCGACATGCTGATGGTGAAGCCGGGCATGGCCTACCTCGACATTGTGAAGCAAGTGAAGGACGACTATCCCGAGCTTCCACTGTTCATCTATCAAGTAGGATTATTGTTCAACTAATTTCCATTATTATTCAATTAATTGTTGAATTTATTACAATTTGCAGGTTTCGGGCGAGTACTCGATGCTGCTGAATGCCGGCCAAATCGGTGCCTTTGATCTGAAGACTGTCCTGTGGGAGGTGCTGGTCGGTATGCGCCGGGCCGGTGCCGACTGTATCATTTCCTACTTCACGCCGCTCGTGCTAGACTGGCTAAAAGAATGAGATTCCCCTTTGTCCTCGTGAAGCTGATAATAGTGATAACGTTTTGATTTGGTGTCGGGAACATCAGTATGTGTTTGTATTGACAAAACATCTTGTTTATTGTTGCAATGAATCTACTACACCCGAAAATTGTGTGTAAAAAAGGTATGAACTGTTCTTTTTCTAGAGAAAATATTAACTATTAATTTGGGGTTTCACATATATTTATGGACATTTCTACCAGTTTAAGGCAAATTGTTATTATTGCAATAATTTTCCTTTTATAATTATTTACTAAAATTCCCTTCAAATTTAACAGCTGCTTCCTAATTTGTAAGAAGTTTGTCACTTTTTAAGACGATTTAATTACAATTTCCCTAATTTGTTGCAATTATAGTCGCGAAAGCATATCAGGAAGGAGTCATAAGTTTATCAACACAATTTTTAAAATGTTTCAAAATAATTATTGGTATCCATTTTAATTAGAGAATCCTAAATGACTCATTTTTAGAAACGCTCTAATTTATTTTATCAGAAATTAAAAAATGGTGCCCCAAATGTCGAAAAAGTTGTGCGAAATCCTATATTAAGCGAAATATTCGAAACGGGGAATACCCAACGCAATTATAACGAATGGCTTGGCCGCATTGACCCGCTGCGAATTAAACTGGTTTAAAAGTTTGTAAAAATCCCCTTCACGCGTAAAATAAGCGCACCAAAGAAACTTTGGCATGGTGTGCGTAAGCCAGAAGAGCGCTATCGTGGTAAGAGAGCTCACGAGCAGTGTCTTTTTCTTACCCCCACCACTACAAAGAATGGGGTGGGAAACCCCACTTGATCGTCACTTAAGTGGGGGCACGACCGGCAGCGACGTTTGTTCTCAGCGCACGCAAAACCAAAACAGTTCCTTCACAGTCGTGCGCAAGCGATAACAAGGCGTAAGTTTGCTGCGCATAGTGTAAATTTTGTGCGTATTTAACCTGCTACAAGTTTCGCTTTGTCACTTTGCAGATGGAGAGCGCTGATTTGGTGGAGTGTGTGTTCGAAGCGGTAAGCACCGGTGATGCCGACCTTTTGGCAGGATGCATCGGCCAGCTGACCATCGGTACCGTGCTGGAGTTTGAGCGTCTGTACGGGGAAAGCCCGCTGCATCTGTGCGTGAAGCTTGGTGGCATGAGTCATCTGCCAGTGGTGCGTGGCCTGCTCGCGAGTGGCCTGTTTGATAGTGCCGCCGTCGACGGGGACGGACGAACGATGCTCGAGTGTGCCCAGGCAGGTGAAGATCGCGAGCTGCTCGAGGCGCTGATAAAGATAACGACCGAAGGGTTGGATGATGCAACCGCTTGCTACCGTGTGCTGAGACACGATTCGTTGGAGATATTCAAAGCGTACCTGGCGGTGAGACAGTTGACGGAGGAGGAAGAATTTCAACACATCTCGTGTGCGTTAGTTCAACTAAATGCGAAAAACGTTAAACTCTCGGAAGATCTGCACATCTACACGCTGTGGAAGCTGTCCGACTATGGCTTCCGACACCTGGCCGGCAATTGGCCGGGCACGAAAGACCCCAACGAATGGAAGCAGCACATCGAACTCGTGCGGGAGTGTTGGGAAGATATTGCAAAGCATCACGACACTGGGCTGTACGCGGACGTTGACGATCCGTTTCTGCACCGGCTGCAAACCCTGCACAACCATCTCTATCTACTCAAGCACAAACAATTCCTCGCTTATCTTCCGCTTCAGGAGGCAATCTTTTGTGTGGCCATTTTCCTATCCATCTATCGAAATCCGGGCCAATTTCGGGAGTATCGGCTGATGGTGAACAAATGTCTCGTGATCGAGTTTGCGCGCATGGTGAGCCGACAGCTGACGCTGGTGAAGATGTATCTCGAGCGAACGGAGCAGGATTTGCTGGAGATTGTGCAGAGTGTTGAGGGGAAAGATGCCACAGCGAAGAGTGCGCTGATTGAGGAATTGTTGGGAAAAATTGGAGAATCGCATCTGCCCAACAAAGAGCACGTGGTGAGGCAGCTGCGTGAGCGGGCAGACACGATCGGTTCCTCCAATAAGGACGCTCTGATTAAAGATTTAATGGACAAGCTAAAACGCATCGATAAACCTTGGACCGAGGCAAAACTGAACCAACTAAAAGCGCTCGAAAAAAACACCAAAGAGCATCTGATTGAGCAAATACGCAGACGGCTACGCCACGTGTCCCACCCACAGAACGTGGCGAACCGTTTGATGGGCGACTGGAAGAAGGGCAAAGCTACCGGCCCCATCGTAGCCGACCTCATCGCGGGCGAATCGTTCGATCTCAGCCACCTCATGCGCCCCGATCGCACCATCCGCCGCAAGCTGATCAAGTGTTACGTCGCCACCAAGCAGCACTACTCGCTGCACAAGATCGTGTACTACTGCGAGCAGATGGCCGGCACGGCACGGCGCCGTGTCACCGCCCCGACCACCTTCGCCGACATCGCGTGCATGAAGCGCACCGTCCAGGTGCTCGGGGAAGCGATCAAAAACACGACCAACTCGGCCAACCTGCCCGGCAAGGCACAGGGCGCGGTCGACTCCATGCTAACGGCCCTCTTCCCCGACATGAACAAGCAGCTGCGGGAGGTGTTTTCGCACAGCATTTCGCTGAAGAAGCTTCTGGTGGGTGATGGCAACGATCGGCGGCTGTGTGAAACGTTCCGCTCGCATCTGGGCATGGTGCGGACCGCTTTCCAGCTGCTGTATGCCGTTGCGGTCGCCGACATAAGACACTCGTTTTATGGCGCTATGAGACGATGCAGCAGCATGGAGCAGATCCGTTCGCTTGCCGTGTATGTGGGCGATATGGAAGAGCTGGAGCGGCGGCAGAGCGCTTGCTACAGGCAGGTGCGGGCGTACTTTGAAGAAGCGAACGACACGTTTGCGGAGCTGGCGAGGGAAGCGATCGGCCAGACGCCCCAATTTCGGCTGCTGCAGGACCAGCTCGCTGTGAAGCGGAGCATCGTGAACGTGCTGGGCAAACACATTGAAGAAAACGATGGTTTTGGGTACGCGGAGCTAAGGAGAGCGTGCTTTGTCGGGGACAGTTTGGATGCGATCCGGCGCATGCTCGACTGGAAGCTGACGATGACGTGGGCGAACAAATTCTACCGCGAGGTGCGCTCCTCCTGGCACAGCAATCACGTGGAGTCGGTCACGATCGAGTGGATGGAGAAGCGACTGCTCCAGTACAATCCATCCGTCATTGCGGGCATCCTGAAGAATGGTTCCATCTCGATGGACTGTGCGGAAGAGTTCGATTACGTCGAGCACACGCGAAAGCTACTGGAGCAGCTCGGTATGGAGGCGGGCACGATCGGCGAGGAAGCGTTACAGCAGCTGAACAAGCGCCTCAAACCGTACTACAACAACATGTTCTTCGTGGACAACAAGTGGAAGGTGCTGGAATCGTTCTGCAAGGAGCGGAAGCTCGTTTGGAGTAAAGAACTCACGCGAACGTTGGTGAGGAAAGATCAGGAAGAGCTGCAGCAGCTGTACGACGAACGTCGTGAAGAGTTGCGGCAACTGCTCAAGGCGAACGAGCTGCACACGCTGGACGGGTTGACCAGGCGGCTGTTTGAGCTACCGACCGCCATGCTGGTTGCGATCGAGTACATGCAGCTGGAGCTGTGCGAGATGCTGTACGCGGTCGGGTACTTTGGGGACAGCTTCCACTACGTCAAGCATCGCGTGCCGATGATACAGGGCAAGAATTATCGCAATTTCCTGGCGCACGACGCACTTTCGTACAATCTGCTCACGGACAGCTCGATGGAGAAGATCGTGGTGAATGCGTTCGTGTTTGCCAACCGGAAGGTGCGCCTGTTTGGCGGAGGGGCTGGTGCGGGGAAGGCGGCTAATTTTTCCTTTCCAACGGAGGATAAAATCAACGAGTGGGTTGCGGTGCAGAAACGTCTCTTGGAAGCATTTCGCGCTGGCGATATTGAGCGGATGCACGCGATCCGGATCGCCGGTGGAGAGATTCGAAAGGCTCGGTTTTGTTGCTCCCGTAACCCTGCCTTTCTGGCGGCGGATTACTTCGAGCTTTCGGAGCTGCTGAATCCTTGCCGTGTTGCGCAACGGATGGTACAGTATGTGGGTCAATTTTTCGCAATGATCCAAGATCGCTGCAACGATGCTGACCATCAGCTAGCGATGGCACTGAAGTTGCGCGACTTTCAGTCGGCTTATGATCGTACGATCGCTACCGGCGATCGTGTGATTCGGGAAGAGCTGTTCGGCTGGCCCGAGCTGATGGAGCGCGTGCGCCAAACTGATCTCTTCGTACATCTCGTTGCCGTCGTTAATAGGGGCCCCATTTTGCAGAAGCTGATCGAGCACGGCAATGAACGTGGCGTGCGCGAGCTGCTGCCCTACTTTGAGCACTTTAACGCGACGGAATCCCGCGGTCCGCTCGGCGATGCGATGCTGTACTGTGGGCGTGCGATCACGGATTTGCTACTACCGCGCACCACCGTACCGCATCCGGCCGTCATTCTGCTCGCCATCATGCTGCACTGGAACGACATCTTTGCGGGCATGATGGGCAGGGCTGAGATAGATCCCTCGACGTACACGTTTCTGCTGAAAACGGCCGCACAGGCGAGTAACTACACTGCTGGGGTTTATTTGCTTGAAACGCCCTCGTTTTCACACTTCATTCCCGCTGCCTTTGAACAGGGCTGTCTGGCCGCGGTTCGACAGGGAGAGGTGGCTCTGTTGAAGCATTTACTTGCACGCTGTCCAACGAAGGCCAGTACCAGTCTGGCTAAGATCCTGCACGAAGCAGCACGCCGGAAGCGGTGGAACTGTGTTAAAGTGCTGCTCGAAGAGAACGCACCCATCGATACACTCTTCCCGGATGGGGTGCGCGAAGAGCGCTGCGCCTTTTTATTGCTGGTAAAGCACGGCCAGTACAACCTGTTGCGCAACATCGGCACGATCCAGCGCGACATGTTCGGTACGGTTGCACTAGATCCCTTTACGGTGGCGATACGCAACGGGACGGCAACGGACAAAATGATTCGAGCACTGCAACGACTTGGGTTCGATTGGCTCGACAACTCATCCACCCTGCACGAAGCGATAAGAAGCAAAAATATGCCAATCTTGGAAACGATCCTTAAAAAAGTTGACGTGGCCTGTACCCTACAACAGCCCGCCATCCATCACGATCACTTCCGGCTGGCGCTCGCGGTGCTTTATCGCTGGAAAATGATCGCTTTTGTGGAGGAATCGAAAACGTACGAAACGTCACTGTTTCGGGCGGTACAAAACAGGGACAAAGCGATGGTAGAGACATTGCTGGCGTGGGGCCGGAAGGCACGCACGCTGCCAGAGGAGTTTGCCGGTGTGCTAGGGGGCATTGTGTTTGAACGGGACTCTGTGTATATCCGGTCGGGGAAGAGATGTGAAGAGCAACCGCTTTGGAATGCGGGGGACAGCTGCGAGGAGATGATCGTTTGCATGGAATCGTGCGCTGTGCTGGAGGGTATGACATGGCAAGAGGTGACGGTGAAGACGCCAGCTGTAACGGTTACGTTCCACGTGCTAATGGGAGAGGATGAAGTTTTGAAGGTTGAAGACACCTCCTTCGCACTAACCAACCCAGATTCGTTGCTAGACTGTTTAAAGGACTTCCAAACCTTTGCAAACAGCAAACTCAATGAATATGGCATCATTTACGCTTCGTTTTCCACCCCCAAAGCCACCAAGCACTTCTGGCAGATTGAGCAAACGAATTGTGCGTACGATATCCTTCCCGCTAGCATCGATCACCCCATCGATCTAACGGAAACGGTTAATTATAGGGACAAGGGGGGTGAAACACCGCTCCATCACTGCTTTCCGCGCGATACGCTCGAGCTCGTGACGCTGCTGGTGGAAAATGGTGCCAATCCGCTGCTCGCGGATAAGAGCGGCATGGCGGCCATCCACGTGTCGCTGCTCAACTCGCAAGACTACGCGGTCGGACGGTA
This sequence comes from Anopheles coluzzii, assembly GCF_943734685.1. Classification (NCBI taxonomy): domain Eukaryota; kingdom Metazoa; phylum Arthropoda; class Insecta; order Diptera; family Culicidae; genus Anopheles; species Anopheles coluzzii. The sequence continues at coordinate 67,513,367 of NC_064671.1, read as the reverse complement.
CCTCTACGATCAGTGTGTTGCGCGCGAGCTGCGCAACGAGCAGGGCCAGTCCGTGCTACAGCTGGACGATGGGAACGGTGCGAACCGGCTGATTCATACGGCCGTGATGGTCGGACGGCGTGATATTATCGCACGATTGCTACGGCACGGTGCCGACGTGTCGGTGGTGAACAGTTACGGCGTAACGCCGGCCCAGCTTGCCGCCGGAACGTGCCTGTACCGGGCGGACCGGGTCGTCGGCATGCTGCTCGAGCACGATGCCACCGCGATCGATGCGATCGATGGGAAGGGTTTGACGCTGGTACAGTACGCGGCAAGGACGAGCTCGGTCCAGCTGTTGCGCGTGGTGTTACGGTACAAACCGAACTTACGGCACACCGCAAACGACGGTCTGACGGTCCTCGGAACGGCAATAATCCTGCGGAACGTTGAGATTGCGAAGTGTTTGCTCAAGTATGCGATCGAAAATGACATCAGAGGGTTGACACGGATCGGGGAGGAAGATTTGGTAGTGCTTTCGTTGATCTGTGACGATCGGGAGCTTTCGCAGGGGCTGCTCGAGTACGAGCTGCAGCACACGCTGGCGGAGGTGGACGAGCGTGATCTGCCCCGGTTGCGGTCGGTGCTGGACTGTACACTGCCCGGGATGGAGGGTGTGTCGGTAGCGCAGGTGATACAGATGCAGGGGTATGGTGAGTCGCAGTGCTTCCTGGAGGAGCTGCTGGTGATCGTTACCTCGTTTGCTGATCAGTAGGTTGGGTATACGAATTTAAAAGGTGTAACACAACTTTTTTTCTCAAATCTGGGGAGGTTTATACGAATAGATCTAATCTTTCACTCAAGTATGAGAGATCTGAGCCCTTTAAGGCTCAAACACGCATTGTGTAGGACATTTAGATAGCATTTATCAATTTTTAGGATTTGTTATGAAAAAGAATCTGAGAAGAAAGCCGTTGCAGAATTAAAAACATATTTGAATTGCCTTTAGAAAAAGACTGTAATAAGCAATTGATGCAGGGATATATTAAATACAGGCGGTCCCCGAGATACACGGTTAATGGGGACCGAAAACGGCCGCAAAATACCGCGTATCTCGAATTTCCGCGTAAGTCGAATCTCGTGATTTCCAGCTAAAATATCACTAATTTTCGTGTAATTTTGCAAGTAAGGGGTGGTTTTAGTCACTTTATGAATTATTTGATATTATTCTGACTGAATATAACTGTTTTAAACCTTTTTAAATAGTTTTTAACATCCGATCAAAACGGAAATTATTTGGCAATTTGCAATTAATGTGTCAAATCAGTACAATTTGCTCAAAGAATTGTCAAATTTAGAAAACCGCGTATCTCCGAATCCGCGTATAAGAGGTACCGTGTATCTCGGGGACCGCCTGTAAATGTTTTAATCAATTTTTGTTTATCAATTTGGATATTTGAATTTTAGAGAGCGAATTTTCGCAAATAAAATAGACATTAAATAAGCTCAATCAATTTGCAATAAAAATACGAAACAAAAAAAAATGCAAAAATAAACAAACAAAAAATGAAAATAATGTTGCAAAATATAACAAAATTATTTAACAGTGATAGTACACATTTCCAAATAAGTTGCATTTAATTTCAGCGGAGCCAATGAAATGGAAAACGAAAAACCTACCACAACGGATAAAGCTGGGACCTCTACTGTTGGATTTTGGCTAAAACTGACGAATCCTTGTTAGTCATATTCGAGGGGAAAATGTTCAGAATGATGTTTGATATGTATGTTTCGAAGGACTATGGAGGAGCTGATAGAACGACAAGCTATACCGCTCTTATATATGTGCTCTTTGGAGCCCATCCACGACTCCGATACCGACTCCGGTCAAATCCGAACCACTAGTTCCGCCCGGAGTCGGAGTCATCCAAAGAAGTGGTGAGAGCTCGGAATCGGACCTACCCGATTCTGATTCCGTGCTCGGAATCAAATCCAGAGCGAATTCCGATTCGGGAGTTGACTCAGGAGTTTATTAGCCCCGGTTATGGAATAAGGAATGACTCCAGAAATGAAATTCCGACCTCCGGAATGAGAATCAGTTATTGAATTGAAATTATAAGCTTCAGAAGCGAAATCGGTCCCGGAATCTCCATGAGAATCGTTTACAAATAAATCTTAATTCATTGTTTTTGATTTTGATTCTCCAAACGCCTATTCTTATGGAGATGCCGAAACCGACTCCGTTTCGAAGCCAATTCTGATTTCCATGCCAATTCCGATTCAGGATTCGATTCCGATTCTGATTTCCAAGTCAATTCCGATTGAGGATTCGATTCCGATTCCGAATCCGAAACCAATTCCGCAGCAAATGCCGATTCCGGATCTACTATCCAGAATCAATTCCAGTAAACTTCGGAAGTAGTCCAAATTGATTCCGACAAAAGCTTCATTTTTCCCATCACTAGTCCGAAGTCGTTCGAAGTCAAAGTCGTCCGGAGTCGACCAGAGTCGGTCGGAGTTAACAGGAGCCATCCGGTGTAATGTGCTTGTGACCAGGCATTTCATTTTGTCGTGTGTGTCGTGTCTTTCACGTTGTACGTGCACTTCATACACAGGCCTTTGTTTCCGGACCGATTCCGGACATCTCCCGAGGACTTCGTAATACTCCGAACAACTCCAAACGACTCCGGATAATGCTGGACGGACCTATCTTCCGAAATTATCGGAGTAGGACCGGAGTCGACTCCAGTTTTTTGCCAACTTTACTCATCACCATACCCTAGGAGCGAACTACAGGCATGGAATCGGAAGACCTAAAAGCAAATATAGGTGGCAAAATAGCATGGAGGCGCCCGCCTTAAGACCGGAATAATGTATTGGTATACTAAGTTCCGTGTAAATGAGCGGTTTCCGACATTTTTGGAGCTGTCCAAGACCGGTTGTAACGCCGAATAAGCAAAAAACGAAGAAGAAATGAAACCGAGAGCCCACGAAAAGGGCAATTAAATAAAACATTTTCAGAAAGAATAATCTGCCTGTTTAAGGTAAATGGAGAGGAAAAATAAATATATTCATAAATTCCGCAAATTTTCATAAGTAAAAGCATGCCAATTCAATGAGTCAAGATCACAGAAGAGTCGGTTCCTGTGGCAACGAAAGATCGAAGCCTTTACATGTTAACCGTTTGAGGCTAAACGACCATTTCACACCACTAGTGTAGCCACTGGACTTGTTATGAAAAATCTTCCTTCTGTCCGTCCCTAAGGACGGTGGCAGTATGGCAATTAAAAGTTAGTAAAATTAAAAGAGCTTGTTGCAAAGCACAACATGGTACAATCCAAGCAACCAGGTTAAACATCACAGCGTGTTTAGTGTGTAAATTTCCACCTGATGGCAATACGGTGCTGCTGCTGACACTTCACATGCACGAATAAAACGGACTTTTTCAAACCAAAAACAACAACAACAACCCTCGACACCGGCCGGTACCGAAACCAATGGACGAATTAGCGTAATTTCTCACTGTAAAACACGCACACACACACACACACAACACAGGAAGAGTCCAATTTGTTTTCCACTCTCAACGACAGCGCGATGTTGGTTCGCTGTCGTCCACAGTAGTAGCAAGTAACTTATATTCTGACCACACCACCATCGTTTCAATCTTTCATCCACAGAGTTGTGTTGTTTTCTTTTCTCTCCCGCGCACGGAATACAAGAAAAAAATGGATTTTACCCACGGGCGTTCAAAAAAACAGCACACACACGCTTATTCCTGCAGCTTCAGCACCTGGGCGGCTTCCTTCTTGGCCGCTTCGCGCTTCTTGCTGGAAATCTGGGCTGCGATGCGGTCCAGATCGCGCTGGCCCTGGCTGGAGAGCTTGCGGCCACCGTCCGCGTGCCGCTCGATCATCTTGATGGCTTCGAGGGCCTGGACGGCCTTGCGGGTGGCGCTACCGTCGGCCCGGCAGAAGTGGGACGGTCGCACACCGTGGCGCTGGCGGCCACCGTAGATGCGGCAGATCGACCCGATGCCGGCCGGGCTGTGGTGGTACAGGCGGCGCAGGATCGAGGCACAGCGGACGTAGAACCAGTCCGGGTCGGTCGGGGCCAGCTCCTTGAACTTGGCAGTCTTGATCAGATCCACATACTCCGGCACCTTCAGCTTTCCAGACCTGCGTGATGGGTGAGGGGCGGGATAGAGAAGTGGAGCCGTAAGCATTTGCTGATTGTGTGACCCCGGAGAGACAATACTTACTTCTTGAGGAAAAGGGCAACACCCTCAACCACTTTGTCTTGATCAACGTCCTTTACGGTGATTCCAGGCATCTAAAAAATAAGAGAAACACACACGCGCACACGTTAGACAAGGGGAGCCAGCACACAACACACACAACACACCAGCGGCGCGACCAGGCAGCCACATGCAACCCGTCTCACACACTGGTGGTCAACATTTTTCGGCTTTTTACACCGCAATCCCGTGCCAAATGTCGCTAACTGCACCACCAACACAACCGCAGCCCGTCAAGTTGCGTTTGCATCGCGAGAGATGGCGATTTTCGGCCCCATTTCCTTACATTTGCCACACTTTTTCCAGCAAATTTGCCACAAAACGTACCTTCACTTGCAAGCGCAACCGGAAAAAGAGATCGAAAGAAGCTAATATGGCGACAGCTCTGACAGCCGCTGTCAGTGGTGAAACGCGGACAGCTATTTGACGTTTCATCAACATCCGGGGGTCGCACAGTGTGACTTTCCCCAAGGACATCGCGATTAACCCTGTCACTGGCAACCAAAACAACATCATGTTTCAGGCAACCGGGCTACCTGGGTAGCCAGCGACTTTGGAGGCATATAACTTTTGAATGCGTGAGTCAATATCGATGCAATACCGTGATGAAAATTGCATAAACTATTGCAGTTTCTATAATGGTGCATAGATTGGTTCATCTCACAGCCGTTTTTAAATTATAGCCTTTCAAAGTTGAAAGGATTTCTTTGAAATAATACAACACTTTATATGTTTTAATGTGTAACACCTTTTTACAAAAAAATCCCAGCAAAATGGCTCTAATAGTTTTGAGAACTGTATATTACACGTCTTGCATATTGTTTTTCAAAATTTATGTACTATTACGAATTTAAAAAATAAAGGAGTTTCCATTTGAATAAAAACCGTTATATTTTGACCCTTGCTGGTAGAAAGACACCAACATCAAATAAATTTCAAACACGATGTTTAAATTCAGTCTCTTTACAATGTATAATCAATATAATTTACCAATAGAGACAATTTGATGAAGTTTTTGCATTTGTCGCAAATGTGCATTTTATAAGATTATTACGACAGGTGAGTTGTAACGGTTTTCTTTCAAATCGAAACTCCTTTATCTTTTTTATGGGACATAGAAAAATCTGTAAACAATATGAGACGTGTTATGAACAGTTTTTGTAGAAATTTTGTAGATAAGTGAAAACAAGTTTTCATCATTTTTTATTTATTTTTTCAAAAAATTTGTTGTGCCAAAAAAGAAGATTATTTTATTAAATTATCATCAGAAAATTGCATCGATTTTGGATTACTTATCCAAAATAGTGATGTGCTGTATGGAGCTCACCCACGACTCCGATCCGACTCCGACTATTGTTAGTCCGATTCCGACTCCGGCAAAATGGAACCACTAGATTCGCCCGGAGTTGGAGTCGTTCGGTGTCCGGAATCACTCGGAGTCGTTCGGAGTCATCCGGAGTCGCCCGGAGTCGGAATCGTCTGGAGTCATCTGGAGTCGTTCGGAGTCATCCGGAGTCGTTCGGAATCGAGGTTGGTCGAAGTCAACGGGAGCAGTGTGGTGTAATGTGCTTGTGATCAGACATTTCCTTTCTTTGTGTTTTTTTCTCTTTCACTTTGCGCGTGCACTTCCTATACAAGTCGACCTCGGCCGACGGCGGAACTACCTCCGCGGAGTCGTTTCCGAATTTATCGGAGTCGGATCGGAGTCGACTCCGGATTTTTGCCAAGTTTACCCATCACTAATCCAAAAGTTATAAGCCTCCAAAGTTGCTGGCTACCCTGGTAGTTGCCTGGAATAGGGGTATTGCAAAAAATATTTCTTAACGACAGGTTTATTTTTCTAAAAAAATCTACGAAAAATTTAAAAGATGAACTGAAAGATGACTATAGTTTACATAAACTTTCCAAATTTCAAGTTAATCGGATTCTTACATCAGAGAAATAAGCAATCAAAATCGATTTGGCTACCCGGGTAGCCAACTATTCCAATAGGGTTAAAACGAACAGTAAAATTGCTTGAATTCACTTTATTTCGTAAAAAAATGAAGAATAACCTTAAACAATTATTTTGTTTGCAGAATGGAGTCATATTCGCTCCACCACCGCTTAAACTCTTCCACTTTTTGGGCCGGATTCATCTCCTTCCTCGGTTTGCGCCAATCTCGCGTATCGAGCCCAAGAATGCCGGCAATAGTTTCCTGTTCAAAACACCCAAAAAGCGAACGATTAATTTAAACGCAGCTGCTAAAAAGCGTTCAACATTGCCCGTTCACTTACCGTTGCAAAGGTAACCGGAAACAGTTCCTGATCCTCGATCACGTGCGCGAACCCGCTCTCCATGTTAAAGTTCACCCAAAAGTAGGGCAAACCCTTCGGCACCGTGCGCCGCACATTGAACCCCTCCACGGTGTGTAGCTTTTTGTTCATGGCCCACTCTGTCTCCGACTCGAGGATCGCTTTCTTGAAGTAGAACGGTGCCATCTCGTAATCCTTCGCCGGCACGCACTGGATGTACGTGTGCGGGTTGCGGTGCAGGTAGCGAACCGTTTCGAAAAATACCACCTCCATGCCGTGCTTGCGGAACATCTGCACCAGCGCCTTGCACACGTCTACAATGTCCCGATGAACGTCCTCGTCGACCTGCGTCAGGCAGGGATAGTGACCGACCGGTACAATGAAGCAGTGCTTGGGTTGTAGCGCTCGCCAAGTCGGTATCGCGAGGTAAACGTTTTTGCCCATCGAAATGACCTGCTCCTGACCGAACACGGACGAGTTGAGGCAACGCTCACAGTCGGCCTGTGCCTTGGCCATACGGTTCATGTCCTTGACCGACCGCTCTTCGATGCCATCCATACCGGCAGCGGACGAGGACGCCTTCTGGTGGTCGAAGATGTTTTCCAATCGCTTGCCGTCGCCCATCTTCGCGGACACTTTGAAGAACTGTGCGTCCATGTTGTCGTTCTCGACTCGCTCGGACCGGAACTTGTCGGCCAGATCCGGCCCGGGTGGTAGATTTTGCTGGTAGCGTTTCTGCTTCCTACCGTCGAAGCGCTGGGACCGTTCACTGCCCTGTTTGCCGGTAACGTACGTGATTGGCTCGTCCGTGCTTATTCTTCGTTTCTGAGCAGGCGGATCATGGCGGAGGGACGGATGCTGCTTTTTGTTCGCTTGCACTTCATTACGGTAAGCTTTCGCCTTTTCTAGCTTCAGCTTTAAACTTTCCGCCTGCGCGGTGTTGCCGAGCAGTTCCGCTTTGATGATTTTAGCTCCTAGCTCATTCAACTGCTCGTCCGTCAGGAGCTGTTCATCGAGAGCATCCGGTTTGTTCACGCTTTCCTGTTCTTTTTCTACCCTTTTATCATCTTCCCTTGGTGCGATTATATTTGCAGTGGTTTCTCGAGCGGATTTTTTCCATCCAGCATTACTAGGCCGATGCTGTTGCTGCGGCTGCTGTGACTCGTTCGCACGACGTCGGTAGTAATCATCCCGCTCGTCGTAGTCATCCTCATCATTGGCCGGTTTGCGGAAGCTGGGCAACCCGCTGCCCCCGTTCTTCCAGTACGGATTCAGCTCACGGACGCTTGTCTTCGGATCGTACTGCTGCTGCTGCTGGTCCGCGGGCGTACTGTTTTTCTTGTCCTCCTTTTTCGGCTCCCGGCTGTACGTCGGTATCGGCATGCTGTTCATCCAATCTTCACGCTCGAGCTTCGCTTCGGGTGACTGTCGGGAGGGGCCATCCGTAGTTGCTGGCAGTGCCTCAACCCACTGATCGCTTTCGCTTCCCGCGCTGGACGACGAGGACGAGCGATGCCGCCGGTGGCGTTTGTGTTTCTTTTCTTTTTTATGCTTTTTCTCCTTTTTGGATTTTTTGGACTTTTTCTCCTTTTTCTTGTGCTTGCGCTGTTTGCGCTCTTCCTCGCTGTCGGAGGTGGAAAAAGATCCCATGTTATTTATACCAACAGAACCTAAAATGAAAATAGCAATGTTAGCCTGAACTGTTTATCAATATTCTTTCGTTGCATAGAACATATTCAGAAGTTTCCTGAAGCGATTTGGAGGATGTTTAAAATTGAACTCTAGCCACAAAGTATTATTTACCTGTCTAAAATTCAAATATGGCAAACATTTATTTGAGATTGCTCACAAATATTCTGAAATAAATATTTCGCAAAGCAAAGCGGCACCAAAATTGTCCCCACGGTGGAATTGTTTGTTTTGATCGGCGACGGAGACCGTTTTTTACGTGCGTCAAACATTAATCTGCTACCCAAGCAACAAAATTACTTTCCCCAAGTACAGGTAGTCCCCGAGATACACGGTACCTCTTCCCAGCCAGACAAATCGGGCTAAAATTACCCCTATCTTAACGCCGTTAATTTAAGAGTACAGTGGAGCGCCGTTTATCCGTGTACCTTTTATCCGGCTTTCCGTTTATCCGTGCTGTTGAGAAATGACAGTTCAATACAAAGGTGACATTGCGTTATGAGGAGGATATTTAAAAAAGCAGTTATAAGAGCACATTATCATAACAAAAAACACTATACAGGCGGTCCCCGAGATACACGGTATATGGGGACCGAAAACGGCCGCAAAATACCGCGTATCTCGGATTTCCGCGTAAGTCGAATCTCGTGATTTTCAGCTAAAATATCACAAATTTTCGTGTAATTTTGCAAGTAGGGGGTGGTTTTAGTCACTTTATAAATTATTTGATATGATTCTGACTGAATATTACAGTTCAAAACCTTTTGAAATAGATTTTAACATTCGATCGAACGGGAAATTATTTGGCAAGCATTGGGGCCCCAACGGCCATCCTTCCGGGGACCTTTGTCGCTAGTACTCTGTCCATACGGCATACTATAGAATGGCGATCTACGGGGCCCCGAAATCGACGGGCCCCACCCAAGTGCCACAAATCCACTAAACGACCACTAAACGGCTTCTAAACGACTCAAGTTCTCTACCTAAACGGAATATAGAAAGACTTCTTTTAGCAGACGGCAAACGACTCATGCATTCTAAAAATAGCAAAAAAGCTGGTGGCGCTATCTGTTGGTGGGATACCCCAACCAGTTGAGCTTCATCGCTTGAAGGAGAGCTTTCTCATTTCCTCTGTACTGTTGTATGGTTTCGTATTGAAGTTATGCATCGCTAGAACTAGAACGGCGATACGATTGTTTAAATACTAAACTCCAATGGAAACCACCAGCACTGAAGCAAGTGAGATTTGAGTAATGGTCGTTGGTGTTGATACCCACGTATCTGACCACACGACCATTCATATAGATTTTTGCTCGGAAAGTTAGAAGGCTATATAGGTCATGATAAGATGAAACTTGTCGAAACACATTGCAAGAAAAGGATAGCAATATAATGATGAGTTGTAATACGCCATCTATTGATCAAACCAATGAAGCTGTGGAGCTTTCATTTTTTTTCTATGGATATTCAATTTTCCAGTCGTTTAAGCTTAATCTGTGGCGCTTGGGCAGGCGACCGCCTAGTCCGCCTACCGTTAGATCCGCCACTGTCAGGAATTGGTGATAAAATATATCATTTGACTCATCATCCGCGTTATTCGCGATTCAAGAAAAATGATAAACTAAAACCATACAATAATCATTCGACGCTTTTTGTGTTATTTATTAAAAACCTGGCTGAAAAACATCGCAAAGAAATAGAGAAAGGAATAGAATCTATCAAAACTGGTCGAATGGGTTAATTAATGACTGCTAATTTATTATTAAATTACTCTTAAATTCCCGGTAATTTAGTGGAAAGATAGGGGTAATTACCGGGTAATTACAAGCGCGCTTAACTCTAGGTTTTTACGCACACCATGATAAAATATCCCGCTCTTTGCCTGTAGGGAAATTAAATCCGATTGGTCTGACTGGGTACTTCATTTTCGAGCAGTTTTCGCACGATGGACTCGTTGATATCCAGATTGTTTACTGGGTGTGCTCACAAATCTGGTTGCGCGCCTTGCCCAAACATCAACCAAAAACTCCACGACGGTAACGATTCCTTTGTGCAAATTCAAAGAAACGTGTGCCATTCATCTGCACGCTTGTGAGGTAAAGAAAGTTCGATCGATTTTGTGAGATCAATTACTGTTTACAATTAATTTATTTACCTTAGTTGTAGTATACATTTTGTTCGGATTGCAGTAAGTAAAAAAGAAAATGGAGCAATACGACATAGACTTTTTAGAAAGTATGGAAGCATATTTCGGCGTAGAGTGTGTGTCGTGGGAAAAAGAAAAACAACAAATGATGACCTTTTTTCAAAGGCTGTGGACTGTGGTGTTTGAACCCAGCATGCAAAAAGCAAACATGATGAATCGAAATGCCAACGAGACTGTCCAGTTCTTATTTTCGAAAGTAAGGGAATCGCTTCATAATTGTACTTTTCGCGAACGGTTGAACTTGCGCAACGATGGCAACAAGGACAACGAGAAGGCGGCTCAGCTACGGTCCGCAGGGAATAAAATGGTACACCCGAAGGTGAAGCGATACATCGAGGCCATGAAGCTGTATAACGAGTGCATCGCTTTTTCGGCCAAAGGATCGGAAGAAAGATCGCTGGCATACGGAAATCGCTCGTTCATTTGTCTAAAGATGGAGCGCTTCGAGGACTGTTTGCAGAACATCCGGCTGGCTCGTGAGTCGAACTATCCGAAGCACTTGAGTGGAAAGCTGGATGAACGCGAAAAGGAGGCCAAACAAGCTTTGTCCAAGGCCAGGAATCAGAATGCCTCCAAGGTTTCCACCGAAGTGGTGGAAACCCTGCAGTTAAGCTACCCAGCTCACGAGAACGCTCCACAACTTGCCAACTGTCTGGCACTGGGCAGGAACGATCAGTACGGGCGACATGTGGTAACGAAACGCAAGCTAAAGGTTGGAGATGTTGTAATGATCGAGAAGCCGTTCGTCACAGTGGCGAAGGAAACGTTCCAATACATACGGTGTGACTTTTGCCAAGCGGAACGATTGTTCACACTGATTCCATGCGAAGGGTGTACGGTGGCCATGTACTGTTCGGAGGAATGTATCAGCAAAGCGTACGGCAAGTACCATCGATATGAGTGTGGCGTATTAAGAGACCTGTGGACAGTTCTAGGCATAAGCGGCGTGATTGCTCTACGCATGATAGCAATTGCGATCACCACCTTCGATAACGATCTAGAGAAGTTGAAAGATCATCTGGATGCATTGGACGAGTCGAAGGTGGATGGGTTTACGATGGACTGGAAGAAAGCCACGCCACAGGACGTGTTCAACACGGTGCACGTGTTGTGCACCAATCAAGAACGACGCAACATCAAAGAACTTGCCGGGCTGACCTTTTTTACAGTTGTTATGCACAATCATTTGCTGGAGTGGACCGAGCTGGGACCGGCCTGCGAGGCAAATCCAACAGCAAGCAAGCTGTTACTTGATTTGATTCTGCGATATCTGCAAATTACAGAATGCAACTATAAACTATTGACATGCATTAAGATCACGAATCGAAATCCCGAGGACGAAACATTTCCTACGAGTTGCTACCCTTTGATTAGCATGCTGAACCATTCATGTGCTCCCAACGTGAGACGTCTCATTTTACCCGATGGCCGTTGCGCCGTGATTGTCATCCATACAGTCGCTAAAGGAGGCCAACTGTTCGATAATTACGAGTAAGTGATGGCATTCGGCAAACGTTAACTCAAATTTCTCCCATTGCTTCGTTATAATTCTCCTATTTATTTTTTTAGAGTGGATCACTGGACAAAGGATCGGAAAAAGAGGCAAATAATTCTACCATTATTTTACCAGTTCCAATGCACGTGCGATGCTTGCATTTATGACTATCCTTCATCAAAATGTGTTGAAGAAAGTAATGATGGTACAAAGGCAGCATTTTTTATTGATTTTTTGCAAATATGTGGGGCAGCACAGTCTTTTGATAAAAAGAAGCTATTGAGCATGATGTTAAAACTACGGTCGTTTCTGAATGTAACGCCGCAACCGTATGCAGAGCCTATAGTTTGCATAAAGCGAATAGAGTTTGAATGTACTGTCGTGACACTGTACGGTCAGATTTCAGAAAGTGTTAAGTATTGGAAGTACTGTGAACCGTAATAGGGGTGCCACAAATAATTACTAAATCGAGTGAAAGATTTCGAGGACACAGATGTGCGCATTTCCTAACACACAGAGCTACCGGGAATTGTTTAGCGCGAAACGAAAATATTATGAATTTCAATCAACTATGGCACGATTGATAACTGTTGTGTAGCACACAACATTAGATACAATACTATTCAATAAACTAAAATCTTTTGGACTGGTCACCAGTAGCGTCGTGTAAAATAGCTACAGTAGAACGTCGATTATCCGGGAAGCTCGGACCGGAGGATTGCCGAATAATCGATTTCCACGGACAATGGCCCAAAACATGTCTTTTTCATAGAAAAATTATAAAATTCACTGTCTAATTTAATTGTTAATCAATTAATTAGAAGCACTGTTTATGTACAATTCACGTGATTCTAAATAATTGATTAATTAATCACTAGTATAATAATATTTTAATCAATAACTATAGGTTACACAACTGTTCATGAACAAAAATGAAGTTCAAAAATATCGGACGAGAACCGGTGTTTTCAACATGATATAGTCGTTGACTAGACCGTTGATAGTTGCACACAAATATTGTTTATCAACTTAACTATCGATGCAAATGTTCCCCACGATTGAACAGCTGCCAAATTGTTGCGCACGGTTAATCCACCCCCGGATAATCGACGTCTTACTGTATTTTGAAAAAGGAGAGAACGTCCACTCCCTGCTCTAACAGATGTGAGTAATTATGGGAAAATTAAGTTTTGGTTAAAATAGATTCCGGCTAGCTTCGAAGTTTTCTGGAATCGATTCCGGATAGTAGGTGTGGAACCAATTCCTGGAAACGACTCGCTAGCCGGCGGAATTATATTTGTAGGTGGGTTGTATCGACAGCTGCGTGGAGTCACGGAATCGTTATGCTTAGTTCCACACACTCAAAAGGTCCTAGATGTTCTACAGTGCAGAGTTGATACTAGTAGTGTAGTGATGTGCTCTCAGGAGCGCACATGGAATCTAACTGGAGTCGAAATCGGCCGGATTTGGAATCAATCTGGAGTCGAAGTCAACTGGAGTTAACTACCATAGTTATCCGGAGTCAGTCAGAGCAAGTTTAGACTCCTCATCTTTCGCTTTGCGCGTGAACTTCGTAAATGAGCCTTCTAAATAAGTTTCTTGCAATCAACATCCAAATCTTGCCGACACCGGACGATTTCGAACGGTTTTTAAATCCAGAGTCGGATCCGAGTCGACTCCTGTCGAAATGTAGATGTGGATCCACTCCGAATCTGTCTCTGAAAAACTGAATACGAATCCAAATCAAAGGGTACCATGGGTCTCTTACGCTCCTTAAACGACACCAGTCAACAGGGCGACAGTATCATAGCTCACCGCTAGAGAGCACTTCAATGTACAATTTGTATGCAAGTTGCAATCGTTTGATTCGTTCGCATACAACTCCAAACGGTAAATTTGACATTAAGAACGGAAGTGCTTAAGAGAAAATGGGTTTTTTTGTACATATTTTGCTCAAAGACAGGCCAATAAAAAAGCCAACACTGAATGTTGACATACCTATAAACACTAAATAGTTAAGATTTACATTACATGCTTAAACTAGCGATGATTTTTCACATAAAATTCTTCCCTGGTATCAATTCAAATAACGCAAAAAAAAAATCTCTCCTATAACTGCAGTGTCAAAGGGTGTCATTCGTAATAATTAAAACCGTACAGTGTACATGATCAGTCCCATATACAGCCAAGTGCACTACAGACCAATTGGTACATTTACCGCAAGCCACAATGAAGCAATTGCATCACGAGAGCTTCTCTAACAAACATCACTCCATCATTCTGAGCTCTAGCCAAACCTTGCTGCCGTAATGGGTTCTGCCCAGTTGGCTTTTTGAACTCCTGTATTCTGGATCCGTTCAGCACAGCTTGCATTACTCTCACTGCTGAACGGAGACTGCCTATTTTGGAGCAAACGATGAAGCAACTATGATATCATTCTCATTACCAAAGCTGGTGCCTTGCCAGCGACAGCATGGCAGCATCCACACATCATGGCAGCGTCGGTACTCATTACGGGGGCGGAAGTACTACCCTCTGTGTAAAAGAGAAAAAAAACTGGAAGAAAAATGTCTTACACACAAACACTTGCACCCATACAAGTGGTGCCATTTGGCACCGGGCAAAGAAAGGTGCAGAGACAGTTCGGGGAGTTGGATCGCTTTTTTATTTTATAATAACACCTCGCCCCCAAAAGCAGGCACACAAACGCCGTACAGAAGATTGGACCAGCCAACCGAAGAAATCGAAACACCCACACCAGGATGGCTAAAGTTGGTCACAATTCCGGCACCAGCTTTCGGACCATAAAAGGGGGAAACCAATCGGCCTCGCACCGGGAGATGATCCGTAACTGTGAACACTGTGAAGTCGTCAGCATGGTTGGGGGTTTGTTGCGAAGTGCATTTAACAGGCCTATTTCTTACAACGCATTCGATTTTGCTGGTAATGAATGCTACAAATTTTCTGTAAAGTGTTATGCTATGGCAGGAGTTTGGGGAATATACAGAAAATTTACCCTTATTCTGGCCTTTCCAATTAAATATTTTTGATTACGATAAGATGTAAGATAAAATTAGAAATCCACTTAAGAAGCAGATTGTTATTTGGCTCACAATGGAACTGTATCAGCTGGGTGATGTGGTAATGTGTTATAGAGGACGTCTTGCAGTTCTATGATAGATGTTCCGAAGTCACAAAAAAGTTCGGATCGACCCCTTCCAAGTCAACATCTTAAATGATCTTAGATGCTGGATCGTATTTACTAATTACTTTATATGAAAGATGATAATACATTGGACAGAGAGATACCGTATTCGAAAGGCAGAGTTTATCAGTGTCTAGTTTGTTAGCGTCAAAGCTCTTCAAAGACCTGGCCCGTTTAGATTGAAGCTAAATTGGTTGTGTGCATGTACTTCTGCTTATTTTTCTATAACCGATATGAGTGAAGTCCAACACACATCTGCATCTTTATCTAATTAACTTGGTTATCGATTTCAATGAATTCGGACAACAAGGTGGTCTTAAGATCGAAGATAGAACAATCAGCTCCTGTAAAGGCTTCAAAGTTCATTTCATTCTGAATCGTTATAAAATTGACGTAAAAAAAGGTTTACCAAAAAACTAAAAGATGAGTGTCTAGGTCCTTATACCAACAAGACAAAGGCTATAAAACCAGGGTTATAGCCATAAACCAGGGTTACCATATGATATTAGAACCCAAGACGGACCTGTTGTTATGCGGTGAAATTAATGGCTAATCACGGCACATGTTGTTCAATTAACCACCAACAACAAGATCTTAGAACGGCTAAATCACATATATCATCGAGCTTTTGAAGAATTCGACAATTCAAAAAGAAATCGAGAGGAATAGAGTATTCGCTAACCATCAGAGTTACTTTACGCTTCATTTAAGCTTATCCTTAAATGGTTGAAAACGCTAAATGCTTTCTTCGATTACTTATTTATGAGATCATTCACTTTCCTTGAAGATCACACACACCTAAAAGCTCCTAAAAGACATTCTCTTTTAATTGCTCCCACAAAGCCCCACTTTTTTTTACTCGAGGATACTTTTAAATCTATGAATGACATTCTGACCGTAGCCATATTTCAACCTGTCGATCACTACGGTCCGCGACGTATTTTCCCACACGCGCGACGGCGCTGATCAATATCGTCGGTTTCGATCAAGTTTGCTCAGTGCCTCCCAGTACCGACGGTAAGACTGTGCGCCCACGCGCCTACACGCGGCGCAATCAACTGCAAAACTTCATCCTTCCTCTCCCGGCCTGCCCCACCTACCATGGAAAGAAAGGCAACGTGGCGGGGGCGGTCAGGGTCATGCCGCGGTGCTTGGACTATTTGGACTCGTAGAAGTACCCGTTGCTCACTCACCGGGTACTAGTGTACCGACCGAAGGTAGGCTTCACTGCACAGTGCTGGATTTAGTGTTTTTTTTTGTATTGTAATAGAGAACTTGCCCACTAGAGAAAGAGAGATAGAGAGATAGAGAGATAGAAAGAGAGACAACCGTCTTGGGATTGCGCACAAGGATGTCGTAGTCGTTTGATTTATGTAAGAGGTTCTGTTTTTGGTCACTTTTTTTCGGCACCTTTGCCGATGCGTAATCGCATGCTGTCCATGCCGAGGGTCGTGTGGGGTCGTGTGAGGCCGTGCTTGGCCACTTCTTCACACCGTGTCACGTGTCTTCTGCTGCACTGTGGTGGCGCCTTGCCAATCTATGCCTTGTCCGCTGCATGCATCGCAACCAGTAGGGATGATACTGTGGGGGCACGATTACGACATTTTTGTCCAATGTTTGCCAGATGTTTGCACACACGTGCATTGGGGTCATTGGTTGGTCTGGCGGCTACGTCAACGGAACGGCGCCATAAGGCGCAGGGATTTAGTGAGATATGGTGTGTCGTTTTTTTTTGTTGGTCTAGCTCAATTCCTCATGCCGTCTCTCCCACGACACACACGGCAGTGTCATAAGGCAGCAATTTGCACGGCCTGGGGATATTGTAGACGGGCCGCAGGAAAGCTAAGCGTGTCTGTAATTAGCCTAATTAATGGACAAGCTGTGTCGGCTTCCACTAGAACAACTGGACGACCGGGGGGATGGCTTTATGAGGTTAGTTTAGTACGTACAAAACGATGATATGCATATTGCGAGTAATCACGATATTATGGACGGTGGAGGCGAATCGATACAGTAAATCAATACAGGTTCTTCATTTCCTGTCTTATAGTTTAGTTTCTTTACACTGTAGCTGATATAGTACAATTTTAGAATCTTTAGAATGTTGATTTTCGTTCGTTGACATGACTCATATTGGTAGAAGTTGGTGCTTCATTCTTTGGAGTTTTTGCGAGTATTCTATATCACTGGCAAGCATCATCATGCATTAAAAATCATTATGAAGGGCTCGATAAAAGATGATTGATATGATCATTAGGGTCTTTAATATTTCATTGTGAACACAGGGATAATTTACTGGATGGAATTTTTTGGTACAATTGGTGATGATTTTAGTGGCAGAGAAAAATCACCGCGTACTTCTGATATTTCGTTGTGTACCCACAGAACTGCAGCATAGGAAATTGTTCACTAATTAGAAATTCAAATAAGCTTAGCTTAACGGTTGGATCTTGTATTGGCTTTAAGGAACGTTGTGTCTTTTATAATTGATTTCAATCTTTTTTTGATTGGGATAAAGATTTTGAAAAGATGCTAACAGTACTGTTAGTGATTCTACCATCTAGTATATGTCGCCACAAAAATAATAAGCACAGATGTAAGATCGAATAACTTATCTCTTATCGGTATAGCTTTTTCTTTTTCTATTTGGCGTAACGTCCTACGCGGACATGCTGACCTATACAGGCTTTCGAGACTTAATTCATTGTCACGTAGCCGAATAGTCAATCCTTGCGACGGGGGGCCGGTCCATTCTGGGCTTGAACCCATGACGGGCATGTTATCAAGTCGTTCTAGTTGACGACTGTACCACAGGAACAGGAACAGTATAGCTTATAGATGAAACCAAAATGCTAATAAAAATGACCTTTTTCATGATCATTTAAATGTGGATGACGATATCTACCCACTAACTTCAACCCACTAATGCATCAAGGAAGGTCCATCGACTAGGAAGGAAAAGAATTCTTCAAAAATCACAAAATATTGATACTCAATAAATCGATACTAAATGTTTATGCGAGAAGATTGATTCATCAAATAGAAACCCAATCAATGAACGGTTTCAACTCATGCAACCCCCCAAAAAAACAAACAAACAAACAATCAGTTAATGATGTGCTAACGTCTACTGGAGTAGCCAAAAGATGGCCTGGGCAGGTGGTACGATAAAATCCTCTTCATCCGTGGTAGTGTCGTTTAACTAATAATATGTATTCAAATTTTATAACTCCTCGGCGCATCATTTCCATTTTTCCTTGAAGATATTTATCTCTCCACACCAGCTGATAGAGAAGACGCTTAAGCGAGTGATAGTGATGCTCAGTGAGTCCGAATGAGTTTGTGAGTTAAGTTGAATTATCACGAAGAGTTTTTGTTTCACTCTTGTGTGATTCAGCTCGTTACGATGACTAACTCACTCGCAGTTAAGTAAATAATTCGTGAGTTAAATAACTCTTCTCAAAGCTAAACTGAGAGTTGTCAAGTTACTCACTCAAAGTTACAATGATTCGTGGGATAAATAACTCTTTTGAAAGTTAGACCTCCATGAGTGAGTTTACAGTCTGCATCAAAAAGTAACTCATTTAAAGTTCCATGATTCATTTTACATGACTCTTGTGGAGTGAGTTAAACATTTAATTCGCCATTCTAACTCGTTAACTTTGCATTAACTCACGTTAGAGAGTGGTGAAAGCAACCCATCTCTAATCTCAATGCACCAATAATCAGAAGTTGTGCAAAAGCCTGTACACAAGCCTGACGAATATTACTCAGTCAAGTAATGCACGCCTCGACAAGCTAAATATTTACCCTTCCTTTTGCGACACTTGTTGGAAAAGCAATTAGCGGGTTTTGGTCGTAAGATGACAGAAAGAGCCCTTCGTGGAGTGTTGTCGCTGTTTTTAGTACCAAAGTTATCAATTCCGTTACATTGGATGAGTACCGTACTGAGCTTTCCCCCCACCCGGTGTGCGGGTGGGTAGTAGTGATTTCAGACATTGAAGGTCCAAATTGTTGTCTCGCGTCGTCACCTTAGATATACAGCAATAAATTAGTTAAAAAAGCATGTTAACGTAAACGGTGTATGCCATGCCGGCAAGAGTCAAGAGTCAATCGTCTCCGACCGGGAAGGAGAAACTTTGTGACCGATTGTGACCGAGGGAGTCAAAAACAACGACGATCACCACCACCACCACCACCAAAAAGGCCAACGACACGAAACCGGCTGCCGGTTCGGAAAGGGAAGAAATTCAGGTGAAGGTGAAGAATTTCCGAGAGCATACACACCCGTTCACCAAAAGCCCCGTACGGCGCGTACCGGTTGACTGGTTCGCTATCTAGGTCTTCGGTGGTCGGTGAGGTTTTTATTTTTCGGTGTTGGAAAATGCACCATACCGTGTAAAAGAGTTGGAGAGCCGCGATATCACTCGCAGATATACCCGCCAAAAAAGTCACCACGCAGTGCTCCGTGCTTGCCGTCTCTGTGTGTGCGTGTGTGAGCCATGGGCGTCTTCCGTCTGTGGGCTCCGCACCGTTCATCGATTGGTATGTGCATACATTCCGTATCGGTAACGCCGGGAGGGAAGATGTCGTTTGGCTGCCGTCGCTTCGTGGTGGTGCCGGTGGTGGTCGCGTTCGTACTGTTCGTCGGGCTGGCAGCGTTGGCCGAACCGTACCGGGATGGGAAGTTCGGTGCCCGGTTGGTAGGCCGTATCCGGGAGCGAAGGCTCGAGCGGGCCCAACTCCGGGCACAGCGGTTGCAGACGATCGCGTCCAATGAAGCGTTCGCCGCTGACTACGCGATGGATTTTCGGGAGGAGATGGTGGCCGACACCACAACTACTGCTGGCGATGGGGAGGAGGACTACAGCATGAACGTCACTACGACTGTTGGGGTAGGTGAAGAGGAGGAAGTGCGTAGACCGCCGCCACTGCCACCGGCACTGCTTGCCGCCCTGAAGCCCTCCCCACGCCGTACGATGTTCGAGGGAAAGATCACCTTTCGGTTTTACCATGGGTAAGTCACGGTGAACGCACCGTCGTGGGTGCACCGGCGTGTAGGCTGTAACCCTCTCTGTATTTTAAAGGGGCAATCTCACCAAACAGACAACGCTGATCGAGGAGGATCGGTTGCTGAACGGTACCGGCTGCGCGGCGGACGAACGCTTCGCCCTGATCGTGCACGGGTGGCGCGAGAACTGTTACGAGGTGCCGTGGGTGTTGGCACTGCGCGACAACCTGCACCAGCATCGGGGTGGCTGTGTGGCCTGCATGGACTATTCTGCCTTTTCGAGCGGTGGGTACGGTGGGCTGGTCGGTGCGTTCCGAGACATCCGCGACGTGCTGATGCACTTCCTGCAGCAGCTCCGGTACGAGGGCGTCCAGTTCGGGCGAACGTTCGTGTTTGGGTTCAGCTTTGGAGCGCAGCTGGCGCTGGACGTGGGCAGTCGGATCGGTGGCCAGGAGCTGGAAGCGATCGATACGTGCGATATGGCGGGTCCGGGCTTTGATAGTGATCGGGCGTTTAAGCTGATGGATTTCCGGAATGCCGCTAAGAACGTACAGTGTGTGCATACGAGCATTGATAAGGGGACGAAGTTCCCGAACAAATGTCACCAGAACTGGCGCATGGGACAGTGTGGGTTGAGGCAGGCGGCGGCAGGACCACCACCGCTTGGGTCGCACGGGCTTTGTCCGGTGTTTTACAACCTGGCGTTTAAGTACCAGTTCCTGGCACAGCCGAAACCGCTCGAGTGCGTTTCGTTCGGGGAGGTCGCCACCTACCCGCGCAACTACCGGATGGGATACATGGAGACGAGAAAGAGGTACGCTTGGCTTGTTATGTTAATTCTCCTTTAGGATCTAATAATTATCATTTTTTTATAATCTCTCTCTCTTTCTCAGTGAGGTCCGAGGGGAACTCTTTGCGCCGACCTCCGACGTGTTCCCGTACACGGTGTACACCAATCCGTACAACATCTTTGACTATGGTTTCTAGAAATAGGGGATGTGGATAGACTCTCCAAAAAGAGAGTCGCAAGTGTCGCAAAAACAATCAACCCAGTGGTGCCAATTTTAGGACCTCCCAGTGCCAACCACCTCAGTTTGTAATGGCTTACACCCGACGAAGGTGTAGGAGTTGACAGATCCCATCGGGGGCAGCAAACAACCCACGGACGAGCGGAGGAGTCGACTTCAGGTTTCGTCATTGCTTATGTTTAATGTTCGGTTTTTTAACTTTAAGTATCGATTGAAATACGATATACACTGAGCGAAAGGGAAATAAATATTTTACTCTTTACAAATACAAACCAAAGTGTTGGTAATTGATCCACCCTATTGTTTTTGTAAGTGCGTTCGTTAAGTACCGATCTCAAATTCTCACTAGTTCCCAGTGAAGACTCTTCTACTTTAACTCTTCTAAATTGGTTTCGCTCGGTGCTTTTCATGGCGCCGTGTTTCGGTTTGTTCGATAACCG